>NW_027414777.1:0-7500 GCF_964106895.1 Numenius arquata
CCCGTCTGCCGCCGCACCCCCCAACAGCCCCCCCCTCCCCGAACTCCTCGCGCGCGGCAGAGGCAGGTACGCGCGCACGCAAAGCAAAGAGCGGAAATCCCCCCCCCGCCGACCCCCCTCGCCCCCCCCACCAGCCCGAACCCCCCCCCGTCTGCCGCCGCACCCCCCAACAGCCCCCCCCTCCCCGAACTCCTCGCGCGCGGCAGAGGCAGACGCGCGCGCGCGCAGAGAGCGAAACTCGCCCCCCCACCGGCCCCCCTCTTGCCCTCAAGCCGCCCCCCCACCCCCACCCCCGTCCACCGCCCGCTTCACGGCGAATCCGGCCACCCGCTCCTCCTCCCGCCCGCAGGTTTCGCCGCTCCCGGGGAAAGACGACGGGAGACTTTAGGACCCAGCGGAGCCCCCGCCGGCTCCGCGCCCCGGCGGGAGAAGGGAATCCCGGCGGCAGAGGCAGAAACGCGCGCACGCAGAGAGAAACACGCTCCCGCCGACCCCCTCCCCACCCCCCCCCACCCAGCCCGAACCCCCCCCGTCTGCCGCCGCACCCCCCAACAGCCCCCCCCTCCCCGAACTCCTCGCGCGCGGCAGAGGCAGGTACGCGCGCACGCAAAGCAAAGAGCGGAAATCCCCCCCCGCCGACCCCCCTCGCCCCCCCCACCAGCCCGAACCCCCCCCCGTCTGCCGCCGCACCCCCCAACAGCCCCCCCCTCCCCGAACTCCTCGCGCGCGGCAGAGGCAGACGCGCGCAGCGCGCAGAGAGCGAAACTCGCCCCCCCACCGGCCCCCCTCTTGCCCTCAAGCCGCCCCCCCACCCCCGTCCACCGCCCGCTTCACGGCGAATCCGGCCACCCGCTCCTCCTCCCGCCCGCAGGTTTCGCCGCTCCCGGGGAAAGACGACGGGAGACTTTAGGACCCAGCGGAGCCCCCGCCGGCTCCGCGCCCCGGCGGGAGAGGGGAATCCCGGCGGCGCGACCGGTCTCTGACCCCGGCTGCCGAGTCTCTACCCCGCCCTGCCCGTGCCCCGGCTCCCGCCCTGCTTTCTCGGGCGGCGGGGACGGCCGGTCGCTCCTTCAGCCCGCCCGCCCGCCCCTGCCGCGGGTTGCCAACCGACAGAAGGAAGGAAGGAAAAGAACCGCAACCGAGCCAAGCGGGAATTTTCTCCGAAAAGAGAGACCGCGCCCCGCACGCCCTCTCCCCTGCCTACCTCTGCGCCGGGCTCCCCGCCTGCTCGCCGAGCGCTCTCGCCTGCTGCCGCAGCGGCATCCCCTCCTTTCCCTTCCCTGCCTTTGGCGCCAATGAGCCCGCGACCGTTAGCGCGGCGGGAACCCCCGCCTTTCAACCGCGGGCGGGGGGTGGGGGGGACACGCGCGCATGCGCAGGGCGCGCAGCTGCGGGCCCACCCCCCGCTCCCCCGCCCCGCTGCTCCGCGGAGGGGGGGAAGGGGAGAAGGGGGAAAATGACGGCGAGGGGGAAAATCTCCCCCATCCCGCCGCGCGTACACCCACAACCCCCTCCCCCCCCGCAAAGACCTCACACAGCCCCCCTCTCCCCCCCGCCCGCAGCCCCCCGAGCCAAAACCGAGCGGAACGGAAAAGCCCACCGCGAGAGGCGAAAGCCGGCGAGCGCCCGGCGGCGCCGGCACCCGCCGCCGGATCGGGGCCGCCGGTCCCCGAGTCCGCCGGCGGCCGGCGAGCTCGCGTCGCGGCGGGGCGCCGGGCGGCTCGCGGCGGGGGCCGCCGGCTCTCGCCGACCCCGGCGGCCGGGGAGGCAAAGCGGCGGGGGGAAAAGCACCCGCCCCGGCACCCCCGCCCCACCGCGCGCGCCCACACGCGCAGCCCCCCCAACGCCCTCAGCCCCCCCACGCCCCCCCTCGCAGCCCCCCGAGCCAAAACCGAGCGGAACGGAAAAGCCCACCGCGAGAGGCGAAAGCCGGCGAGCGCCCGGCGGCGCCGGCACCCGCCGCCGGATCGGGGCCGCCGGTCCCCGAGTCCGCCGGCGGCCGGCGAGCTCGCGTCGCGGCGGGGCGCCGGGCGGCTCGCGGCGGGGGCCGCCGGCTCTCGCCGACCCCGGCGGCCGGGGAGGCAAAGCGGCGGGGGGAAAAGCACCCGCCCCGGCACCCCCGCCCCACCGCGCGCGCCCACACGCGCAGCCCCCCCAACGCCCTCAGCCCCCCCACGCCCCCCCTCGCAGCCCCCCGAGCCAAAACCGAGCGGAACGGAAAAGCCCACCGCGAGAGGCGAAAGCCGGCGAGCGCCCGGCGGCGCCGGCACCCGCCGCCGGATCGGGGCCGCCGGTCCCCGAGTCCGCCGGCGGCCGGCGAGCTCGCGTCGCGGCGGGGCGCCGGGCGGCTCGCGGCGGGGGCCGCCGGCTCTCGCCGACCCCGGCGGCCGGGGAGGCAAAGCGGCGGGGGAAAAGCACCCGCCCCGGCACCCCCGCCCCACCGCGCGCGCCCACACGCGCAGCCCCCCCAACGCCCTCAGCCCCCCCACGCCCCCCCTCGCAGCCCCCCGAGCCAAAACCGAGCGGAACGGAAAAGCCCACCGCGAGAGGCGAAAGCCGGCGAGCGCCCGGCGGCGCCGGCACCCGCCGCCGGATCGGGGCCGCCGGTCCCCGAGTCCGCCGGCGGCCGGCGAGCTCGCGTCGCGGCGGGGCGCCGGGCGGCTCGCGGCGGGGGCCGCCGGCTCTCGCCGACCCCGGCGGCCGGGGAGGCAAAGCGGCGGGGGGAAAAGCACCCGCCCCGGCACCCCCGCCCCACCGCGCGCGCCCACACGCGCAGCCCCCCCAACGCCCTCAGCCCCCCCACGCCCCCCCTCGCAGCCCCCCGAGCCAAAACCGAGCGGAACGGAAAAGCCCACCGCGAGAGGCGAAAGCCGGCGAGCGCCCGGCGGCGCCGGCACCCGCCGCCGGATCGGGGCCGCCGGTCCCCGAGTCCGCCGGCGGCCGGCGAGCTCGCGTCGCGGCGGGGCGCCGGGCGGCTCGCGGCGGGGGCCGCCGGCTCTCGCCGACCCCGGCGGCCGGGGAGGCAAAGCGGCGGGGGAAAAGCACCCGCCCCGGCACCCCCGCCCCACCGCGCGCGCCCACACGCGCAGCCCCCCCAACGCCCTCAGCCCCCCCACGCCCCCCCTCGCAGCCCCCCGAGCCAAAACCGAGCGGAACGGAAAAGCCCACCGCGAGAGGCGAAAGCCGGCGAGCGCCCGGCGGCGCCGGCACCCGCCGCCGGATCGGGGCCGCCGGTCGCCGAGTCCGCCGGCGGCCGGCGAGCTCGCGTCGCGGCGGGGCGCCGGGCGGCTCGCGGCGGGGGCCGCCGGCTCTCGCCGATCCCGGCGGCCGGGGAGCGAAATAGGCGTCCAGAGTCTGCTCAGGCAGACTTGCCGCCAGCAGCGGCGTCGGGGAAAATAAACAGATTATTATTTAACAACTGGTAATTCATCATCATAAGGAGCAATAAACCGACCGTAACAGTAATAGTAATAAGAGCAACAATAACGACTATTAAAAAAAAAAAAAATCACAACTGTTCCGCGCCCCTCCTCTTCCCCCCTCTCCCCGCCGCTCCGGGAGATCCGGGTGAGGGTTGCCCCTGTATTAGAGACGCCCGAATCTTGAAATAGGCGAAGGGGGGAGAAAATTAAAGAGCCAAAAAAAAAAAAAATCGAACATCCCCCCCCCCCAGCTCGGTCTGCTGTATCCCCATCAGGGCGTACCCAGTACCGGAAACGCTTGACTCTTTAAATCGGGGGACGAGGGCGAGAACGATAGTTAAGGAAAAAAAAAACCCACACGGTATAAATAATCCCCCCCCCACCCGCCCCCCCCGTAATCCTTCCACCCTGGGAGAACCGGGATACGGCAGCCGCGCCGTCCCGGTCCGGGTGGGTCTACCCGCCTCGGCAGCCGGCTGCCAGGTCTACTCACCTCCGGGACCGGTCCGGGCGTCCAGGTCTACCCGCCTCGGCAGCCGGCTGCCAGGTCTACCCACCTCCGGGACCGGTCCGGGCTGCCAGGTCTACCCGCCTCCGGGACCGGTCCGGGCTGCCAGGTCTACCCGCCTCGGCAGCCGGCTGCCAGGTCTACCCACCTCCGGGACCGGTCCGGGCGTCCAGGTCTACCCGCCTCCGGTCCGGGCTGCCAGGTCTACCCGCCTCCGGGACCGGTCCGGGCTGCCAGGTCTACCCGCCTCCGGGACCGGTCCGGGCTGCCAGGTCTACCCGCCTCGGCAGCCGGCTGCCAGGTCTACCCGCCTCCGGGACCGGTCGGCCAGGTCTACCCTGCTCCGGTCCGGGCGTCCAGGTCTACCCGCCTCCGGTCCGGGCTGCCAGGTCTACCCACCTCCGGGACCGGTCGGCCAGGTCTACCCGCCTCCGGTCCGGGCGTCCAGGTCTACCCGCCTCCGGTCCGGGGTGCCAGGTCTACCCGCCTCGGCAGCCGGCTGCCAGGTCTACCCGCCTCCGGGACCGGTCCGGGCTGCCAAGTCTACCCGCCTCCGGTCCGGGCTGCCAGGTCTACCCGCCTCGGCAGCCGGCTGCCAGGTCTACCCGCCTCCGGTCCGGACTGCCAGGTCTACCCGCCTCGGCAGCCGGCTGCCAGGTCTACCCGCCTCCGGGACCGGTCGGCCAGGTCTACCCTGCTCCGGTCCGGGCTGCCAGGTCTACCCGCCTCCGGTCGGGGATGCCAGGTCTACCCGCCTCCGGTCGGGGCTGCCAGGTCTACCCGCCTCCGGTCCGGGCTGCCAGGTCTACCCGCCTCCGGGACCGGCAGGGCTGTCCGCTTGACCCGCCTCGGCAGCCGGTCGCCAGGTCTACCTCGCTCCGGCGGCACTTGGGCGTCCAGGTCTACCCGCCTCCGGTCCGGGCGTCCAGGTCTACCCGCCTCCGGGACCGGCAGGGCTGTCCGCTTGACCCGCCTCGGCAGCCGGTCGCCAGGTCTACCTCGCTCCGGCGGCACTTGGGCGCGCTGGTCTACCCTCCTCCGGTCCGGGCGTCCAGGTCTACCCGCCTCCGGGACCGGCAGGGCTGTCCGCTTGACCCGCCTCGGCAGCCGGTCGCCAGGTCTACCTCGCTCCGGCGGCACTTGGGCGCGCTGGTCTACCCTCCTCCGGTCCGGGCGTCCAGGTCTACCCGCCTCCGGGACCGGCAGGGCTGTCCGCTTGACCCGCCTCGGCAGCCGGTCGCCAGGTCTACCTCGCTCCGGCGGCACTTGGGCGTCCAGGTCTACCCGCCTCCGGTCCGGGCGTCCAGGTCTACCCGCCTCCGGGACCGGCAGGGCTGTCCGCTTGACCCGCCTCGGCAGCCGGTCGCCAGGTCTACCTCGCTCCGGCGGCACTTGGGCGTCCAGGTCTACCCGCCTCCGGTCCGGGCGTCCAGGTCTACCCGCCTCCGGGACCGGCAGGGCTGTCCGCTTGACCCGCCTCGGCAGCCGGTCGCCAGGTCTACCTCGCTCCGGCGGCACTTGGGCGCGCTGGTCTACCCGCCTCCGGTCCGGGCGTCCAGGTCTACCCGCCTCCGGGACCGGCAGGGCTGTCCGCTTGACCCGCCTCGGCAGCCGGTCGCCAGGTCTACCTCGCTCCGGCGGGACTTAGGCGCTGTTCCGGGGTGGCGGGTAGACCTTTTGTCCCCAGCGCTACTTCCAGCAGCCGAAGGGGTCGCTGTTTTACGCTGCCTCCAGTTACGTCATCGTAAAAGTCGGCGTGGTTGGCGCTCCTCCCCGGTGGGCAGAGCCTACGTTCTTGCCGCTGTCCGGGAGCGATGAACCGTATCTCCATATTAGGGGAACGGCATAGCAGCTAGGCTCCGGAGGGGAGCTAGCGAGGCGGAGGTGGCGCCCGCGGGTCTCCCGGCGAAGTGGAGCGCTGGATCCCGCGGGGGAGGGAAGGACAAAGACCGGCAGTTGGCAGTGGCCGGCACTCGAACGCGTACGGCCGGGGAAGACGGGGCACCTTCCCCGGTCCCGGAGGGGGACCCGATGAGGACAGGGAATCCTGGCGGCATGTGCCGCAGGATTCGGCCGGGGAGTGGAGAGCCTGCCGCGGCTTTCCTCGGCTCCGGAGGGCCCCCGATGATGGGCTGGGTGAGGAGAGCGGCGCCTCACCCTTTTTCTCCGGCCCTAAGCTGGAGCCCGCCGCGGCGCGGGGGAGAGCGCGGGTGGCCGGTGCCGGTGGCCGGCCAGCCCGGGGGGGGCGGCGGGCGGAGGGTTCCCGAGCCGGCGTCGGCTCGTTCCTCCGTCCCGGAGCAGGGGTGCCGCCGAGGAGGAGAGAGGGTTGCCGGCGGGCGAGGCGGCGTCGCCTCGTCCTTTTTCCCTCCGGCCCTAAGCCGGAGCCCGCCGCGGCGCGGGGGAGAGCGCGGGTGGCCGGTGCCGGTGGCCGGCCGGCCCGGGGGGGGCGGCGGGCGGAGGGTTCCCGAGCCGGCGTCGGCTCGTTCCTCCGTCCCGGAGCAGGGGTGCCGCCGAGGAGGAGAGAGGGTTGCCGGCGGGCGAGGCGGCGTCGCCTCGTCCTTTTTCCCTCCGGCCCTAAGCCGGAGCCCGCCGCGGCGCGGGGGAGAGCGCGGGTGGCCGGTGCCGGTGGCCGGCCGGCCCGGGGGGGGCGGCGGGCGGAGGGTTCCCGAGCCGGCGTCGGCTCGTTCCTCCGTCCCGGAGCAGGGGTGCCGCCGAGGAGGAGAGAGGGTTGCCGGCGGGCGAGGCGGCGTCGCCTCGTCCTTTTTCCCTCCGGCCCTAAGCCGGAGCCCGCCGCGGCGCGGGGGAGAGCGCGGGTGGCCGGTGCCGGTGGCCGGCCAGCCCGGGGGGGGCGGCGGGCGGAGGGTTCCCGAGCCGGCGTCGGCTCGTTCCTCCGTCCCGGAGCAGGGGTGCCGCCGAGGAGGAGAGAGGGTTGCCGGCGGGCGAGGCGGCGTCGCCTCGTCCTTTTTCCCTCCGGCCCTAAGCCGGAGCCCGCCGCGGCGCGGGGGAGAGCGCGGGTGGCCGGTGCCGGTGGCCGGCCAGCCCGGGGGGGGCGGCGGGCGGAGGGTTCCCGAGCCGGCGTCGGCTCGTTCCTCCGTCCCGGAGCAGGGGTGCCGCCGAGGAGGAGAGAGGGTTGCCGGCGGGCGAGGCGGCGTCGCCTCGTCCTTTTTCCCTCCGGCCCTAAGCCGGAGCCCGCCGCGGCGCGGGGGAGAGCGCGGGTGGCCGGTGCCGGTGGCCGGCCAGCCCGGGGGGGGCGGCGGGCGGAGGGTTCCCGAGCCGGCGTCGGCTCGTTCCTCCGTCCCGGAGCAGGGGTGCCGCCGAGGAGGAGAGAGGGTTGCCGGCGGGCGAGGCGGCGTCGCCTCGTCCTTTTTCCCTCCGGCCCTAAGCCGGAGCCCGCCGCGGCGCGGGGGAGAGCGCGGGTGGCCGGTGCCGGTGGCCGGCCAGCCCGGGGGGGGCGGCGGGCGGAGGGTTCCCGAGCCGGCGTCGGCTCGTTCCTCCGTCCCGGAGCAGGGGTGCCGCCGAGGAGGAGAGAGGGTTGCCGGCGGGCGAGGCGGCGTCGCCTCGTCCTTTTTC
>NW_027414777.1:12500-15000 GCF_964106895.1 Numenius arquata
CGCGCGAGCGCGGGAGGGGAGGGGTGCCGGCACGGCCCCTCCCGGAGGCGCTCTCTCGCCTTCTTCGTCTCGCTCGCCGGCCGCGCCGCGGCCCGCCGTCGCGACCTCCGCCGCCCGTCCTCCGGTCGGCGGGGAACCGCCGCGTCCCCGCCGCGGCTCCGCTTCTCGCCTCCGCTGGCGCCCGCCGCCGGACGGCGTCCCCGCCCCCGTCCTCCGGGGACCGATCCCCCGCGCGCCCGCTCCCCGCCCTCGCCTGGGCGAGAAGGGGGGGAGGGGGCCGCGGCGGCCCCCGGGGGCGAGGCGAGGGGCGCCGGCCCGGTCAGAGCGCGGGCGGCAGCGCGCGGGAAGGGTCGCGCCGCCGGCGCGGGGCGCGGCGACGCCCGCCGCCGGCCGAGCCCCGCTCGGTCCGAAAGGAAGCGGCGAGCGGCGGCAGCGGCGAGCGGCGCCGGCGGCCGGCCGCGAGGGCAGCGGGGAGACGAGAGCGAGGGCCTTCGGGGCCGGGGGAGGCGGCTCCCCCGGCTCTCCCCGCGCCCAGGCCGGGGGCGGCTGCGCAGCCGGCCCCGCGCCTGCCCTGCCGGCCCGGCCGCGCGAGGCGGCGAGGGGTCTCCGGGCGTTCCGGGATGGCGCGCGGGCGCCTGGCGGCGCGGCGGCGGCGGCGCGCGTCCCCCGTCTCTTCTCCGCGCCCCGATCCTCCCCGCCGAGGGGAGCCGGGGCGGGGGGCGGGGGCGGAAGGGCTGCGCCGCCGCCGTTGGCCGCCCTCCGGCGGGCGAGGCGACCGCCGGGCGGCCTTCCCGCGCGAGCGGGCGGCCCGAGCCGCGGCTCTCCTCCCGGGCGCAGCGCCGGGCTGCTGAGGGAAACCCCGGGCCCCGGGAAGGAGGACGAGGCTGTGGCGGCGGACGTCGGGCGCGCCCCCGCGGGCGGACGCTCCCCCGAAGGCGGCAGCGGGGGAGGCACCCCCGCGGGGCCCAGAGGTCGTTTCCCTCACCCCAGGGCCAGGTACCTAGCGTCCGCGCTCTCCCGCGGCCCTCCCTCGCCGTAGCGATACACAGGGGGTCGAAGGCCGCGGGGGGCCGGGCGGAGGTTTAAAGACTCGGGCGGCTCGGCGCGGCCCGGGGGTCGGGCCGGGCGGCGCCGCCGTCGTCGTCGTCCTGCGCAAGGGGGCTGGAGTCTCTCCGCGGAAGCTCCCGGGCGCAGGGACGGACGGCCGGCCGTCGCCCGCGCTCGCCCCGCGGGCGGCCGTGCCGGGGAGGGGTTCCGCTGCCCCCCCCTCTCCGCGGACCGGTCTCGGCGGAGAGACCGCGGCGCGGCCGGCCGTGTCCGGCCTCGCCCGCCTCGAAACGGGGCGACCCCGGCGGGAGCGCGGGCTCCCCGCCGGGGGCGGGCGGGTCCCCGCGGCGGGGGCTCGCCCGGGAGGCGCGCCGCCGCGCCTCCGCGGCGCGGCTGCGGCGCGCCGCGGCTCCGCTCCCTCCCTCCCTCCCTCCGTCCCCCGCCCCGGCGAGCGCTCCGGCGGCGGTCTGCCGCCGCCGAGCGCCGGCGAAGGCGGCACCCCGTGCCGAGCGGCGGCGTCGCCGCTCGGCCTGCCGGCCGGCCGGAGGGCGCCCGCCGCCAGGCGCGGCCGTCCCGGCCCGGGCCCCGTCCGCCGCCCTTCCCCCGCCGCCCTTCCCGGCGGCGCCGGGCGAGCGGGCGGGCGGGCGGAGGCGTCCCGCTCCCGGTCTCCGCGTGGAAACGGGGAGAGCGGGCGTCGCCCCCGCCTCAGCGCCGTCCGCTTTCCGCGCGGCGCGCGCCCGCGGAAGGCGGCGAGGAGCGGCGGCGGCGGCGGTTCCGGGCGGGCGGCCGCCGCGAGGCGGCGGCGGGCCGCCGTCCGGCGCGGCCGCGGGCGGCGCGTCGCCGGCTCGGGCTCCGGCGGTGGCCGCCTCCGGCGCGGCGGCGGAGGCCGCGGCCGGGCGCCGGCGGGGCGGGCCGGAGCCGCGGGAGAGGGGAGAAGGACGTCGCGGCGCGGCGGAGCCGTCGCGCGCGGGGGGGCCGGCGGGGCGTCCCGCGTCCCCGAGGAGAGGCGGGCAGGCGGCGCGGCCGGGGGCGTCGTGGGCCTCCGCGCGGAGGCCGGGCCGAGCCCGGGCGCCTGGGCCGCCCCCCGAAGCGAGCGAGGCGCTCGTCTCCGCCGGTTTGGGCCGGGAGCGCGGGCTCCCGGCGCCCTCGCCGCTCGGGGCTTTTTTTTTTTTTTCTCCTCGTCGTGTGTCGGTACGGTCAGTCGAGGCGAGGCGGCCCCGTCGTTCTCGCCCCGCCGCGCCGCGCCGCGTCCCCTGCGGAGGGGGCGGGCCGGCGGGCGGGCGGGCCGGCGGGCCGCCGCTGTCCGGAGGGGCCGCTCCCGCGGAGCGGTCCCGGCCCTCCCGCGCGCGCGGGGCGGTGCCGAAAAGCAGACAACTCTTAGCGGTGGATCACTCGGCTCGTGCGTCGATGAAGAACGCAGCTAGCTGCGAGAATTAATGTGAATTGCAGGACA
>NW_027414778.1:0-27248 GCF_964106895.1 Numenius arquata
GGTCTGAAGGGGCCCGTACTGTTCCGTAAGGATCCATAGGGCTCCGTAGAGCTTCGTAGGTTCCCTAGAGGCCTGTAGAGTACCGCAGGAGCCAGTAGTGTTCTGTAGGGGCCCGTAAGGTTCCTTCCGTAGGGGCTGGCAGTGTTCCGTAGGGGCCTGTAGGGTTGTGTAAGTGCCCGCAGGAGTCTGTAGGAGTCTGTGGGATTCTGTAAGGTTCTGGAGGGTTCTGCAGGGTTCTGTAGGGGCCCGTAGAGTTCCGTAGTGGCTGGTAAAGTTCCGTAGGGCCCTGTGGGGTTCTGTATGGACCTGTAGGGTTCTGTAGGGGCCTGCAGGGTTCTGTAAGTGCCCGCAGGTGTCTGTAGGGTTCCGTAGGCGCCTGCAGTGTTCTGTAGGAGCCCATAGGGTTTTAGTGAGGTTCCGTTGTGTTGCTAAGGGTCTTGTAGAGTGCTGTCGGGTCCTGGAGTATTCTGTAGGGTTCCAGAGGGGCTCGTAGGGTTCCGTTGAAATCTGTAGGCTTCCCTAGGGGCCCGTGGAGTCCCGTAGATTTCCGTAGGGACCTGTAGGGTTGTGTAAGTGCCCGCAGGGGTTGGTAGGAGCTTGTAGGGTGCCATAAGTTTCCAGAGGGTTGTGTAGGGTTCCGTAGGGGCCTGTGGTGTTCCCTAGGGGCCTGTAGAGTCTCGTACGTTTCCGTAGGGGCCTGTGGTGTTCCCTAGGGGCCTGTAGAGTCTCGTACGGTTCCGTAGGGGCCTGTGGTGTTCCCTAGGGGCCTGTAGAGTCTCGTACGGTTCCGTAGGGGCCTGTGGTGTTCCCTAGGGGCCTGTAGAGTCTCGTACGGTTCCGTAGGGGCCTGTGGTGTTCCCTAGGGGCCTGTAGAGCCTTGTACGGTTCCGTAGGGGCCTGTAGTGTTCCCTAGGGGCCTCTAGAGTCTCGTACAGTTCCGTAGGGTCCTGTAGGTTTCCATAAGCGCCCGCAGAGGTCTGAAGGGGCCCGTACTGTTCCGTAAGGATCCATAGGGCTCCGTAGAGCTTCGTAGGTTCCCTAGAGGCCTGTAGAGTACCGCAGGAGCCAGTAGTGTTCTGTAGGGGCCCGTAGGGTTCCTTCCGTAGGGGCTGGCAGTGTTCCGTAGGGGCCTGTAGGGTTGTGTAAGTGCCCGCAGCAGTCTGTAGGAGTCTGTGGGATTCTGTAAGGTTCTGGAGGGTTCTGCAGGGTTCTGTAGGGGCCCGTAGAGTTCCGTAGTGGCTGGTAAAGTTCCGTAGGGCCCTGTGGGGTTCTGTATGGACCTGTAGGGTTCTGTAGGGGCCTGCAGGGTTCTGTAGGAGCCCATAGGGTTTTAGTGAGGTTCCGTTGTGTTGCTAAGGGTCTTGTAGAGTGCTGTCGGGTCCTGGAGTATTCTGTAGGGTTCCAGAGGGGCTCGTAGGGTTCCGTTGAAATCTGTAGGCTTCCCTAGGGGCCCGTGGAGTCCCGTAGATTTCCGTAGGGACCTGTAGGGTTGTGTAAGTGCCCGCAGGGGTTGGTAGGAGCTTGTAGGGTGCCATAAGTTTCCAGAGGGTTGTGTAGGGTTCCGTAGGGGCCTGTGGTGTTCCCTAGGGGCCTCTAGAGTCTCGTACAGTTCCGTAGGGTCCTGTAGGTTTCCATAAGCGCCCGCAGAGGTCTGAAGGGGCCCGTACTGTTCCGTAAGGATCCATAGGGCTCCGTAGAGCTTCGTAGGTTCCCTAGAGGCCTGTAGAGTACCGCAGGAGCCAGTAGTGTTCTGTAGGGGCCCGTAAGGTTCCTTCCGTAGGGGCTGGCAGTGTTCCGTAGGGGCCTGTAGGGTTGTGTAAGTGCCCGCAGCAGTCTGTAGGAGTCTGTGGGATTCTGTAAGGTTCTGGAGGGTTCTGCAGGGTTCTGTAGGGGCCCGTAGAGTTCCGTAGTGGCTGGTAAAGTTCCGTAGGGCCCTGTGGGGTTCTGTATGGACCTGTAGGGTTCTGTAGGGGCCTGCAGGGTTCTGTAAGTGCCCGCAGGTGTCTGTAGGGTTCCGTAGGCGCCTGCAGTGTTCTGTAGGAGCCCATAGGGTTTTAGTGAGGTTCCGTTGTGTTGCTAAGGGTCTTGTAGAGTGCTGTCGGGTCCTGGAGTATTCTGTAGGGTTCCAGAGGGGCTGGTAGGGTTCCGTTGAAATCTGTAGGCTTCCCTAGGGGCCCGTGGAGTCCCGTAGATTTCCGTAGGGACCTGTAGGGTTGTGTAAGTGCCCGCAGGGGTTGGTAGGAGCTTGTAGGGTGCCATAAGTTTCCAGAGGGTTGTGTAGGGTTCCGTAGGGGCCTGTGGTGTTCCCTAGGGGCCTGTAGAGTCTCGTACGGTTCCGTAGGGGCCTGTGGTGTTCCCTAGGGGCCTGTAGAGTCTCGTACGGTTCCGTAGGGGCCTGTAGTGTTCCCTAGGGGCCTCTAGAGTCTCGTACAGTTCCGTAGGGTCCTGTAGGTTTCCATAAGCGCCCGCAGAGGTCTGAAGGGGCCCGTACTGTTCCGTAAGGATCCATAGGGCTCCGTAGAGCTTCGTAGGTTCCCTAGAGGCCTGTAGAGTACCGCAGGAGCCAGTAGTGTTCTGTAGGGGCCCGTAAGGTTCCTTCCGTAGGGGCTGGCAGTGTTCCGTAGGGGCCTGTAGGGTTGTGTAAGTGCCCGCAGCAGTCTGTAGGAGTCTGTGGGATTCTGTAAGGTTCTGGAGGGTTCTGCAGGGTTCTGTAGGGGCCCGTAGAGTTCCGTAGTGGCTGGTAAAGTTCCGTAGGGCCCTGTGGGGTTCTGTATGGACCTGTAGGGTTCTGTAGGGGCCTGCAGGGTTCTGTAAGTGCCCGCAGGTGTCTGTAGGGTTCCGTAGGCGCCTGCAGTGTTCTGTAGGAGCCCATAGGGTTTTAGTGAGGTTCTGTTGTGTTGCTAAGGGTCTTGTAGAGTGCTGTCGGGTCCTGGAGTATTCTGTAGGGTTCCAGAGGGGCTCGTAGGGTTCCGTTGAAATCTGTAGGCTTCCCTAGGGGCCCGTGGAGTCCCGTAGATTTCCGTAGGGACCTGTAGGGTTGTGTAAGTGCCCGCAGGGGTTGGTAGGAGCTTGTAGGGTGCCATAAGTTTCCAGAGGGTTGTGTAGGGTTCCGTAGGGGCCTGTGGTGTTCCCTAGGGGCCTGTAGAGTCTCGTACGGTTCCGTAGGGGCCTGTGGTGTTCCCTAGGGGCCTGTAGAGTCTCGTACGGTTCCGTAGGGGCCTGTAGTGTTCCCTAGGGGCCTCTAGAGTCTCGTACAGTTCCGTAGGGTCCTGTAGGTTTCCATAAGCGCCCGCAGAGGTCTGAAGGGGCCCGTACTGTTCCGTAAGGATCCATAGGGCTCCGTAGAGCTTCGTAGGTTCCCTAGAGGCCTGTAGAGTACCGCAGGAGCCAGTAGTGTTCTGTAGGGGCCCGTAAGGTTCCTTCCGTAGGGGCTGGCAGTGTTCCGTAGGGGCCTGTAGGGTTGTGTAAGTGCCCGCAGCAGTCTGTAGGAGTCTGTGGGATTCTGTAAGGTTCTGGAGGGTTCTGCAGGGTTCTGTAGGGGCCTGTAGAGTTCCGTAGTGGCTGGTAAAGTTCCGTAGGGCCCTGTGGGGTTCTGTATGGACCTGTAGGGTTCTGTAGGGGCCTGCAGGGTTCTGTAAGTGCCCGCAGGTGTCTGTAGGGTTCCGTAGGCGCCTGCAGTGTTCTGTAGGAGCCCATAGGGTTTTAGTGAGGTTCCGTTGTGTTGCTAAGGGTCTTGTAGAGTGCTGTCGGGTCCTGGAGTATTCTGTAGGGTTCCAGAGGGGCTCGTAGGGTTCCGTTGAAATCTGTAGGCTTCCCTAGGGGCCCGTGGAGTCCCGTAGATTTCCGTAGGGACCTGTAGGGTTGTGTAAGTGCCCGCAGGGGTTGGTAGGAGCTTGTAGGGTGCCATAAGTTTCCAGAGGGTTGTGTAGGGTTCCGTAGGGGCCTGTGGTGTTCCCTAGGGGCCTGTAGAGTCTCGTACGGTTCCGTAGGGGCCTGTGGTGTTCCCTAGGGGCCTGTAGAGCCTTGTACGGTTCCGTAGGGGCCTGTAGTGTTCCCTAGGGGCCTCTAGAGTCTCGTACAGTTCCGTAGGGTCCTGTAGGTTTCCATAAGCGCCCGCAGAGGTCTGAAGGGGCCCGTACTGTTCCGTAAGGATCCATAGGGTTCCGTAGAGCTTCGTAGGTTCCCTAGAGGCCTGTAGAGTACCGCAGGAGCCAGTAGTGTTCTGTAGGGGCCCGTAGGGTTCCTTCCGTAGGGGCTGGCAGTGTTCCGTAGGGGCCTGTAGGGTTGTGTAAGTGCCCGCAGCAGTCTGTAGGAGTCTGTGGGATTCTGTAAGGTTCTGGAGGGTTCTGCAGGGTTCTGTAGGGGCCCGTAGAGTTCCGTAGTGGCTGGTAAAGTTCCGTAGGGCCCTGTGGGGTTCTGTATGGACCTGTAGGGTTCTGTAGGGGCCTGCAGGGTTCTGTAGGAGCCCATAGGGTTTTAGTGAGGTTCCGTTGTGTTGCTAAGGGTCTTGTAGAGTGCTGTCGGGTCCTGGAGTATTCTGTAGGGTTCCAGAGGGGCTCGTAGGGTTCCATCGCAATCTGTAGGCTTCCCTAGGGGCCCGTGGAGTCCCGTAGATTTCCGTAGGGACCTGTAGGGTTGTGTAAGTGCCCGCAGGGGTTGGTAGGAGCTTGTAGGGTGCCATAAGTTTCCAGAGGGTTGTGTAGGGTTCCGTAGGGGCCTGTGGTGTTCCCTAGGGGCCTGTAGAGTCTCGTACAGTTCCGTAGGGTCCTGTAGGTTTCCATAAGCGCCCGCAGAGGTCTGAAGGGGCCCGTACTGTTCCGTAAGGATCCATAGGGCTCCGTAGAGCTTCGTAGGTTCCCCAGAGGCCTGTAGAGTACCGCAGGAGCCAGTAGTGTTTTGTAGGGGCCCGTAAGGTTCCTTCCGTAGGGGCTGGCAGTGTTCCGTAGGGGCCTGTAGGGTTGAGTAAGTGCCCGCAGCAGTCTGTAGGAGTCTGTGGGATTCTGTAAGGTTCTGGAGGGTTCTGCAGGGTTCTGTAGGGGCCCGTAGAGTTCCATAGTGGCTGGTAAAGTTCCGTAGGGCCCTGTGGGGTTCTGTATGGACCTGTAGGGTTCTGTAGGGGCCTGCAGGGTTCTGTAAGTGCCCGCAGGTGTCTGTAGGGTTCCGTAGGCGCCTGCAGTGTTCTGTAGGAGCCCATATGGTTTTAGTGAGGTTCTGTTGTGTTGCTAAGGGTCTTGTAGAGTGCTGTCGGGTCCTGGAGTATTCTGTAGGGTTCCAGAGGGGCTCGTAGGGTTCCGTTGAAATCTGTAGGCTTCCCTAGGGGCCCGTGGAGTCCCGTAGATTTCCGTAGGGACCTGTAGGGTTGTGTAAGTGCCCGCAGGGGTTGGTAGGAGCTTGTAGGGTGCCATAAGTTTCCAGAGGGTTGTGTAGGGTTCCGTAGGGGCCTGTGGTGTTCCCTAGGGGCCTGTAGAGTCTCGTACGGTTCCGTAGGGGCCTGTGGTGTTCCCTAGGGGCCTGTAGAGTCTCGTACGGTTCCGTAGGGGCCTGTAGTGTTCCCTAGGGGCCTCTAGAGTCTCGTACAGTTCCGTAGGGTCCTGTAGGTTTCCATAAGCGCCCGCAGAGGTCTGAAGGGGCCCGTACTGTTCCGTAAGGATCCATAGGGCTCCGTAGAGCTTCGTAGGTTCCCTAGAGGCCTGTAGAGTACCGCAGGAGCCAGTAGTGTTCTGTAGGGGCCCGTAAGGTTCCTTCCGTAGGGGCTGGCAGTGTTCCGTAGGGGCCTGTAGGGTTGTGTAAGTGCCCGCAGCAGTCTGTAGGAGTCTGTGGGATTCTGTAAGGTTCTGGAGGGTTCTGCAGGGTTCTGTAGGGGCCCGTAGAGTTCCGTAGTGGCTGGTAAAGTTCCGTAGGGCCCTGTGGGGTTCTGTATGGACCTGTAGGGTTCTGTAGGGGCCTGCAGGGTTCTGTAAGTGCCCGCAGGTGTCTGTAGGGTTCCGTAGGCGCCTGCAGTGTTCTGTAGGAGCCCATAGGGTTTTAGTGAGGTTCTGTTGTGTTGCTAAGGGTCTTGTAGAGTGCTGTCGGGTCCTGGAGTATTCTGTAGGGTTCCAGAGGGGCTCGTAGGGTTCCGTTGAAATCTGTAGGCTTCCCTAGGGGCCCGTGGAGTCCCGTAGATTTCCGTAGGGACCTGTAGGGTTGTGTAAGTGCCCGCAGGGGTTGGTAGGAGCTTGTAGGGTGCCATAAGTTTCCAGAGGGTTGTGTAGGGTTCCGTAGGGGCCTGTGGTGTTCCCTAGGGGCCTGTAGAGTCTCGTACGGTTCCGTAGGGGCCTGTGGTGTTCCCTAGGGGCCTGTAGAGTCTCGTACGGTTCCGTAGGGGCCTGTAGTGTTCCCTAGGGGCCTCTAGAGTCTCGTACAGTTCCGTAGGGTCCTGTAGGTTTCCATAAGCGCCCGCAGAGGTCTGAAGGGGCCCGTACTGTTCCGTAAGGATCCATAGGGCTCCGTAGAGCTTCGTAGGTTCCCTAGAGGCCTGTAGAGTACCGCAGGAGCCAGTAGTGTTCTGTAGGGGCCCGTAAGGTTCCTTCCGTAGGGGCTGGCAATGTTCCGTAGGGGCCTGTAGGGTTGTGTAAGTGCCCGCAGCAGTCTGTAGGAGTCTGTGGGATTCTGTAAGGTTCTGGAGGGTTCTGCAGGGTTCTGTAGGGGCCTGTAGAGTTCCGTAGTGGCTGGTAAAGTTCCGTAGGGCCCTGTGGGGTTCTGTATGGACCTGTAGGGTTCTGTAGGGGCCTGCAGGGTTCTGTAAGTGCCCGCAGGTGTCTGTAGGGTTCCGTAGGCGCCTGCAGTGTTCTGTAGGAGCCCATAGGGTTTTAGTGAGGTTCCGTTGTGTTGCTAAGGGTCTTGTAGAGTGCTGTCGGGTCCTGGAGTATTCTGTAGGGTTCCAGAGGGGCTCGTAGGGTTCCGTTGAAATCTGTAGGCTTCCCTAGGGGCCCGTGGAGTCCCGTAGATTTCCGTAGGGACCTGTAGGGTTGTGTAAGTGCCCGCAGGGGTTGGTAGGAGCTTGTAGGGTGCCATAAGTTTCCAGAGGGTTGTGTAGGGTTCCGTAGGGGCCTGTGGTGTTCCCTAGGGGCCTGTAGAGTCTCGTACGGTTCCGTAGGGGCCTGTGGTGTTCCCTAGGGGCCTGTAGAGCCTTGTACGGTTCCGTAGGGGCCTGTAGTGTTCCCTAGGGGCCTCTAGAGTCTCGTACAGTTCCGTAGGGTCCTGTAGGTTTCCATAAGCGCCCGCAGAGGTCTGAAGGGGCCCGTACTGTTCCGTAAGGATCCATAGGGTTCCGTAGAGCTTCGTAGGTTCCCTAGAGGCCTGTAGAGTACCGCAGGAGCCAGTAGTGTTCTGTAGGGGCCCGTAGGGTTCCTTCCGTAGGGGCTGGCAGTGTTCCGTAGGGGCCTGTAGGGTTGTGTAAGTGCCCGCAGCAGTCTGTAGGAGTCTGTGGGATTCTGTAAGGTTCTGGAGGGTTCTGCAGGGTTCTGTAGGGGCCCGTAGAGTTCCGTAGTGGCTGGTAAAGTTCCGTAGGGCCCTGTGGGGTTCTGTATGGACCTGTAGGGTTCTGTAGGGGCCTGCAGGGTTCTGTAAGTGCCCGCAGGTGTCTGTAGGGTTCCGTAGGCGCCTGCAGTGTTCTGTAGGAGCCCATAGGGTTTTAGTGAGGTTCCGTTGTGTTGCTAAGGGTCTTGTAGAGTGCTGTCGGGTCCTGGAGTATTCTGTAGGGTTCCAGAGGGGCTCGTAGGGTTCCGTTGAAATCTGTAGGCTTCCCTAGGGGCCCGTGGAGTCCCGTAGATTTCCGTAGGGACCTGTAGGGTTGTGTAAGTGCCCGCAGGGGTTGGTAGGAGCTTGTAGGGTGCCATAAGTTTCCAGAGGGTTGTGTAGGGTTCCGTAGGGGCCTGAGGTGTTCCCTAGGGGCCTGTAGAGTCTCGTACGGTTCCGTAGGGGCCTGTGGTGTTCCCTAGGGGCCTCTAGAGTCTCGTACGGTTCCGTAGGGGCCTGTAGTGTTCCCTAGGGGCCTCTAGAGTCTCGTACAGTTCCGTAGGGTCCTGTAGGTTTCCATAAGCGCCCGCAGAGGTCTGAAGGGGCCCGTACTGTTCCGTAAGGATCCATAGGGTTCCGTAGAGCTTCGTAGGTTCCCTAGAGGCCTGTAGAGTACCGCAGGAGCCAGTAGTGTTCTGTAGGGGCCCGTAAGGTTCCTTCCGTAGGGGCTGGCAGTGTTCCGTAGGGGCCTGTAGGGTTGTGTAAGTGCCCGCAGCAGTCTGTAGGAGTCTGTGGGATTCTGTAAGGTTCTGGAGGGTTCTGCAGGGTTCTGTAGGGGCCCGTAGAGTTCCGTAGTGGCTGGTAAAGTTCCGTAGGGCCCTGTGGGGTTCTGTATGGACCTGTAGGGTTCTGTAGGGGCCTGCAGGGTTCTGTAAGTGCCCGCAGGTGTCTGTAGGGTTCCGTAGGCGCCTGCAGTGTTCTGTAGGAGCCCATAGGGTTTTAGTGAGGTTCCGTTGTGTTGCTAAGGGTCTTGTAGAGTGCTGTCGGGTCCTGGAGTATTCTGTAGGGTTCCAGAGGGGCTCGTAGGGTTCCGTTGAAATCTGTAGGCTTCCCTAGGGGCCCGTGGAGTCCCGTAGATTTCCGTAGGGACCTGTAGGGTTGTGTAAGTGCCCGCAGGGGTTGGTAGGAGCTTGTAGGGTGCCATAAGTTTCCAGAGGGTTGTGTAGGGTTCCGTAGGGGCCTGTGGTGTTCCCTAGGGGCCTGTAGAGTCTCGTACGGTTCCGTAGGGGCCTGTGGTGTTCCCTAGGGGCCTGTAGAGTCTCGTACGGTTCCGTAGGGGCCTGTAGTGTTCCCTAGGGGCCTCTAGAGTCTCGTACAGTTCCGTAGGGTCCTGTAGGTTTCCATAAGCGCCCGCAGAGGTCTGAAGGGGCCCGTACTGTTCCGTAAGGATCCATAGGGCTCCGTAGAGCTTCGTAGGTTCCCTAGAGGCCTGTAGAGTACCGCAGGAGCCAGTAGTGTTCTGTAGGGGCCCGTAAGGTTCCTTCCGTAGGGGCTGGCAGTGTTCCGTAGGGGCCTGTAGGGTTGTGTAAGTGCCCGCAGCAGTCTGTAGGAGTCTGTGGGATTCTGTAAGGTTCTGGAGGGTTCTGCAGGGTTCTGTAGGGGCCCGTAGAGTTCCGTAGTGGCTGGTAAAGTTCCGTAGGGCCCTGTGGGGTTCTGTATGGACCTGTAGGGTTCTGTAGGGGCCTGCAGGGTTCTGTAAGTGCCCGCAGGTGTCTGTAGGGTTCCGTAGGCGCCTGCAGTGTTCTGTAGGAGCCCATAGGGTTTTAGTGAGGTTCCGTTGTGTTGCTAAGGGTCTTGTAGAGTGCTGTCGGGTCCTGGAGTATTCTGTAGGGTTCCAGAGGGGCTCGTAGGGTTCCGTTGAAATCTGTAGGCTTCCCTAGGGGCCCGTGGAGTCCCGTAGATTTCCGTAGGGACCTGTAGGGTTGTGTAAGTGCCCGCAGGGGTTGGTAGGAGCTTGTAGAGTGCCATAAGTTTCCAGAGGGTTGTGTAGGGTTCCGTAGGGGCCTGTGGTGTTCCCTAGGGGCCTGTAGAGTCTCGTACGGTTCCGTAGGGGCCTGTGGTGTTCCCTAGGGGCCTGTAGAGCCTTGTACGGTTCCGTAGGGGCCTGTAGTGTTCCCTAGGGGCCTCTAGAGTCTCGTACAGTTCCGTAGGGTCCTGTAGGTTTCCATAAGCGCCCGCAGAGGTCTGAAGGGGCCCGTACTGTTCCGTAAGGATCCATAGGGTTCCGTAGAGCTTCGTAGGTTCCCTAGAGGCCTGTAGAGTACCGCAGGAGCCAGTAGTGTTCTGTAGGGTCCCGTAGGGTTCCTTCCGTAGGGGCTGGCAGTGTTCCGTAGGGGCCTGTAGGGTTGTGTAAGTGCCCGCAGCAGTCTGTAGGAGTCTGTGGGATTCTGTAAGGTTCTGGAGGGTTCTGCAGGGTTCTGTAGGGGCCCGTAGAGTTCCGTAGTGGCTGGTAAAGTTCCGTAGGGCCCTGTGGGGTTCTGTATGGACCTGTAGGGTTCTGTAGGGGCCTGCAGGGTTCTGTAAGTGCCCGCAGGTGTCTGTAGGGTTCCGTAGGCGCCTGCAGTGTTCTGTAGGAGCCCATAGGGTTTTAGTGAGGTTCCGTTGTGTTGCTAAGGGTCTTGTAGAGTGCTGTCGGGTCCTGGAGTATTCTGTAGGGTTCCAGAGGGGCTCGTAGGGTTCCGTTGAAATCTGTAGGCTTCCCTAGGGGCCCGTGGAGTCCCGTAGATTTCCGTAGGGACCTGTAGGGTTGTGTAAGTGCCCGCAGGGGTTGGTAGGAGCTTGTAGGGTGCCATAAGTTTCCAGAGGGTTGTGTAGGGTTCCGTAGGGGCCTGTGGTGTTCCCTAGGGGCCTGTAGAGTCTCGTACGTTTCCGTAGGGGCCTGTGGTGTTCCCTAGGGGCCTGTAGAGCCTTGTACGGTTCCGTAGGGGCCTGTAGTGTTCCCTAGGGGCCTCTAGAGTCTCGTACAGTTCCGTAGGGTCCTGTAGGTTTCCATAAGCGCCCGCAGAGGTCTGAAGGGGCCCGTACTGTTCCGTAAGGATCCATAGGGTTCCGTAGAGCTTCGTAGGTTCCCTAGAGGCCTGTAGAGTACCGCAGGAGCCAGTAGTGTTCTGTAGGGGCCCGTAGGGTTCCTTCCATAGGGGCTGGCAGTGTTCCGTAGGGGCCTGTAGGGTTGTGTAAGTGCCCGCAGCAGTCTGTAGGAGTCTGTGGGATTCTGTAAGGTTCTGGAGGGTTCTGCAGGGTTCTGTAGGGGCCCGTAGAGTTCCCTAGTGGCTGGTAAAGTTCCGTAGGGCCCTGTGGGGTTCTGTATGGACCTGTAGGGTTCTGTAGGGGCCTGCAGGGTTCTGTAAGTGCCCGCAGGTGTCTGTAGGGTTCCGTAGGCGCCTGCAGTGTTCTGTAGGAGCCCATAGGGTTTTAGTGAGGTTCCATTGTGTTGCTAAGGGTCTTGTAGAGTGCTGTCGGGTCCTGGAGTATTCTGTAGGGTTCCAGAGGGGCTCGTAGGGTTCCGTCAAAATCTGTAGGCTTCCCTAGGGGCCCGTGGAGTCCCGTAGATTTCCGTAGGGACCTGTAGGGTTGTGTAAGTGCCCGCAGGGGTTGGTAGGAGCTTGTAGGGTGCCATAAGTTTCCAGAGGGTTGTGTAGGGTTCCGTAGGGGCCTGTGGTGTTCCCTAGGGGCCTGTAGAGTCTCGTACGGTTCCGTAGGGGCCTGTGGTGTTCCCTAGGGGCCTCTAGAGTCTCGTACGGTTCCGTAGGGGCCTGTAGTGTTCCCTAGGGGCCTCTAGAGTCTCGTACAGTTCCGTAGGGTCCTGTAGGTTTCCATAAGCGCCCGCAGAGGTCTGAAGGGGCCCGTACTGTTCCGTAAGGATCCATAGGGTTCCGTAGAGCTTCGTAGGTTCCCTAGAGGCCTGTAGAGTACCGCAGGAGCCAGTAGTGTTCTGTAGGGGCCCGTAGGGTTCCTTCCGTAGGGGCTGGCAGTGTTCCGTAGGGGCCTGTAGGGTTGTGTAAGTGCCCGCAGCAGTCTGTAGGAGTCTGTGGGATTCTGTAAGGTTCTGGAGGGTTCTGCAGGGTTCTGTAGGGGCCCGTAGAGTTCCGTAGTGGCTGGTAAAGTTCCGTAGGGCCCTGTGGGGTTCTGTATGGACCTGTAGGGTTCTGTAGGGGCCTGCAGGGTTCTGTAGGAGCCCATAGGGTTTTAGTGAGGTTCCGTTGTGTTGCTAAGGGTCTTGTAGAGTGCTGTCGGGTCCTGGAGTATTCTGTAGGGTTCCAGAGGGGCTCGTAGGGTTCCGTTGAAATCTGTAGGCTTCCCTAGGGGCCCGTGGAGTCCCGTAGATTTCCGTAGGGACCTGTAGGGTTGTGTAAGTGCCCGCAGGGGTTGGTAGGAGCTTGTAGGGTGCCATAAGTTTCCAGAGGGTTGTGTAGGGTTCCGTAGGGGCCTGTGGTGTTCCCTAGGGGCCTGTAGAGTCTCGTACGTTTCCGTAGGGGCCTGTGGTGTTCCCTAGGGGCCTGTAGAGTCTCGTACGGTTCCGTAGGGGCCTGTAGTGTTCCCTAGGGGCCTCTAGAGTCTCGTACAGTTCCGTAGGGTCCTGTAGGTTTCCATAAGCGCCCGCAGAGGTCTGAAGGGGCCCGTACTGTTCCGTAAGGATCCATAGGGTTCCGTAGAGCTTCGTAGGTTCCCTAGAGGCCTGTAGAGTACCGCAGGAGCCAGTAGTGTTCTGTAGGGGCCCGTAGGGTTCCTTCCATAGGGGCTGGCAGTGTTCCGTAGGGGCCTGTAGGGTTGTGTAAGTGCCCGCAGCAGTCTGTAGGAGTCTGTGGGATTCTGTAAGGTTCTGGAGGGTTCTGCAGGGTTCTGTAGGGGCCCGTAGAGTTCCGTAGTGGCTGGTAAAGTTCCGTAGGGCCCTGTGGGGTTCTGTATGGACCTGTAGGGTTCTGTAGGGGCCTGCAGGGTTCTGTAGGAGCCCATAGGGTTTTAGTGAGGTTCCGTTGTGTTGCTAAGGGTCTTGTAGAGTGCTGTCGGGTCCTGGAGTATTCTGTAGGGTTCCAGAGGGGCTCGTAGGGTTCCGTTGAAATCTGTAGGCTTCCCTAGGGGCCCGTGGAGTCCCGTAGATTTCCGTAGGGACCTGTAGGGTTGTGTAAGTGCCCGCAGGGGTTGGTAGGAGCTTGTAGGGTGCCATAAGTTTCCAGAGGGTTGTGTAGGGTTCCGTAGGGGCCTGTGGTGTTCCCTAGGGGCCTGTAGAGCCTCGTACGGTTCCGTAGGGGCCTGTGGTGTTCCCTAGGGGCCTGTAGAGCCTTGTACGGTTCCGTAGGGGCCTGTAGTGTTCCCTAGGGGCCTCTAGAGTCTCGTACAGTTCCGTAGGGTCCTGTAGGTTTCCATAAGCGCCCACAGAGGTCTGAAGGGGCCCGTACTGTTCCGTAAGGATCCATAGGGTTCCGTAGAGCTTCGTAGGTTCCCTAGAGGCCTGTAGAGTACCGCAGGAGCCAGTAGTGTTCTGTAGGGTCCCGTAGGGTTCCTTCCGTAGGGGCTGGCAGTGTTCCGTAGGGGCCTGTAGGGTTGTGTAAGTGCCCGCAGCAGTCTGTAGGAGTCTGTGGGATTCTGTAAGGTTCTGGAGGGTTCTGCAGGGTTCTGTAGGGGCCCGTAGAGTTCCGTAGTGGCTGGTAAAGGTCCGTAGGGCCCTGTGGGGTTCTGTATGGACCTGTAGGGTTCTGTAGGGGCCTGCAGGGTTCTGTAGGAGCCCATAGGGTTTTAGTGAGGTTCCGTTGTGTTGCTAAGGGTCTTGTAGAGTGCTGTCGGGTCCTGGAGTATTCTGTAGGGTTCCAGAGGGGCTCGTAGGGTTCCGTTGAAATCTGTAGGCTTCCCTAGGGGCCCGTGGAGTCCCGTAGATTTCCGTAGGGACCTGTAGGGTTGTGTAAGTGCCCGCAGGGGTTGGTAGGAGCTTGTAGGGTGCCATAAGTTTCCAGAGGGTTGTGTAGGGTTCCGTAGGGGCCTGTGGTGTTCCCTAGGGGCCTGTAGAGTCTCGTACGGTTCCGTAGGGGCCTGTGGTGTTCCCTAGGGGCCTCTAGAGTCTCGTACGGTTCCGTAGGGGCCTGTAGTGTTCCCTAGGGGCCTCTAGAGTCTCGTACAGTTCCGTAGGGTCCTGTAGGTTTCCATAAGCGCCCGCAGAGGTCTGAAGGGGCCCGTACTGTTCCGTAAGGATCCATAGGGTTCCGTAGAGCTTCGTAGGTTCCCTAGAGGCCTGTAGAGTACCGCAGGAGCCAGTAGTGTTCTGTAGGGGCCCGTAGGGTTCCTTCCGTAGGGGCTGGCAGTGTTCCGTAGGGGCCTGTAGGGTTGTGTAAGTGCCCGCAGCAGTCTGTAGGAGTCTGTGGGATTCTGTAAGGTTCTGGAGGGTTCTGCAGGGTTCTGTAGGGGCCCGTAGAGTTCCGTAGTGGCTGGTAAAGTTCCGTAGGGCCCTGTGGGGTTCTGTATGGACCTGTAGGGTTCTGTAGGGGCCTGCAGGGTTCTGTAGGAGCCCATAGGGTTTTAGTGAGGTTCCGTTGTGTTGCTAAGGGTCTTGTAGAGTGCTGTCGGGTCCTGGAGTATTCTGTAGGGTTCCAGAGGGGCTCGTAGGGTTCCGTTGAAATCTGTAGGCTTCCCTAGGGGCCCGTGGAGTCCCGTAGATTTCCGTAGGGACCTGTAGGGTTGTGTAAGTGCCCGCAGGGGTTGGTAGGAGCTTGTAGGGTGCCATAAGTTTCCAGAGGGTTGTGTAGGGTTCCGTAGGGGCCTGTGGTGTTCCCTAGGGGCCTGTAGAGTCTCGTACGTTTCCGTAGGGGCCTGTGGTGTTCCCTAGGGGCCTGTAGAGTCTCGTACGGTTCCGTAGGGGCCTGTAGTGTTCCCTAGGGGCCTCTAGAGTCTCGTACAGTTCCGTAGGGTCCTGTAGGTTTCCATAAGCGCCCGCAGAGGTCTGAAGGGGCCCGTACTGTTCCGTAAGGATCCATAGGGTTCCGTAGAGCTTCGTAGGTTCCCTAGAGGCCTGTAGAGTACCGCAGGAGCCAGTAGTGTTCTGTAGGGGCCCGTAGGGTTCCTTCCATAGGGGCTGGCAGTGTTCCGTAGGGGCCTGTAGGGTTGTGTAAGTGCCCGCAGCAGTCTGTAGGAGTCTGTGGGATTCTGTAAGGTTCTGGAGGGTTCTGCAGGGTTCTGTAGGGGCCCGTAGAGTTCCGTAGTGGCTGGTAAAGTTCCGTAGGGCCCTGTGGGGTTCTGTATGGACCTGTAGGGTTCTGTAGGGGCCTGCAGGGTTCTGTAGGAGCCCATAGGGTTTTAGTGAGGTTCCGTTGTGTTGCTAAGGGTCTTGTAGAGTGCTGTCGGGTCCTGGAGTATTCTGTAGGGTTCCAGAGGGGCTCGTAGGGTTCCGTTGAAATCTGTAGGCTTCCCTAGGGGCCCGTGGAGTCCCGTAGATTTCCGTAGGGACCTGTAGGGTTGTGTAAGTGCCCGCAGGGGTTGGTAGGAGCTTGTAGGGTGCCATAAGTTTCCAGAGGGTTGTGTAGGGTTCCGTAGGGGCCTGTGGTGTTCCCTAGGGGCCTCTAGAGTCTCGTACAGTTCCGTAGGGTCCTGTAGGTTTCCATAAGCGCCCGCAGAGGTCTGAAGGGGCCCGTACTGTTCCGTAAGGATCCATAGGGCTCCGTAGAGCTTCGTAGGTTCCCCAGAGGCCTGTAGAGTACCGCAGGAGCCAGTAGTGTTTTGTAGGGGCCCGTAAGGTTCCTTCCGTAGGGGCTGGCAGTGTTCCGTAGGGGCCTGTAGGGTTGAGTAAGTGCCCGCAGCAGTCTGTAGGAGTCTGTGGGATTCTGTAAGGTTCTGGAGGGTTCTGCAGGGTTCTGTAGGGGCCCGTAGAGTTCCATAGTGGCTGGTAAAGGTCCGTAGGGCCCTGTGGGGTTCTGTATGGACCTGTAGGGTTCTGTAGGGGCCTGCAGGGTTCTGTAAGTGCCCGCAGGTGTCTGTAGGGTTCCGTAGGCGCCTGCAGTGTTCTGTAGGAGCCCATAGGGTTTTAGTGAGGTTCTGTTGTGTTGCTAAGGGTCTTGTAGAGTGCTGTCGGGTCCTGGAGTATTCTGTAGGGTTCCAGAGGGGCTCGTAGGGTTCCGTTGAAATCTGTAGGCTTCCCTAGGGGCCCGTGGAGTCCCGTAGATTTCCGTAGGGACCTGTAGGGTTGTGTAAGTGCCCGCAGGGGTTGGTAGGAGCTTGTAGGGTGCCATAAGTTTCCAGAGGGTTGTGTAGGGTTCCGTAGGGGCCTGTGGTGTTCCCTAGGGGCCTCTAGAGTCTCGTAGAGTTCCATAGGGTCCTGTAGGTTTCCATAAGCGCCCGCAGAGGTCTGAAGGGGCCCGTACTGTTCCGTAAGGATCCATAGGGCTCCGTAGAGCTTCGTAGGTTCCCTAGAGGCCTGTAGAGTACCGCAGGAGCCAGTAGTGTTCTGTAGGGGCCCGTAAGGTTCCTTCCGTAGGGGCTGGCAGTGTTCCGTAGGGGCCTGTAGGGTTGAGTAAGTGCCCGCAGCAGTCTGTAGGAGTCTGTGGGATTCTGTAAGGTTCTGGAGGGTTCTGCAGGGTTCTGTAGGGGCCCGTAGAGTTCCGTAGTGGCTGGTAAAGTTCCGTAGGGCCCTGTGGGGTTCTGTATGGACCTGTAGGGTTCCGTAGGCGCCTGCAGTGTTCTGTAGGAGCCCATAGGGTTTTAGTAAGGCGCCTGCAGTGTTGCTAAGGGTCTTGTAGAGTGCTGTCGGGTCCTGGAGTATTCTGTAGGGTTCCAGAGGGGCTCGTAGGGTTCCGTTGAAATCTGTAGGCTTCCCTAGGGGCCCGTGGAGTCCCGTAGATTTCCGTAGGGACCTGTAGGGTTGTGTAAGTGCCCGCAGGGGTTGGTAGGAGCTTGTAGGGTGCCATAAGTTTCCAGAGGGTTGTGTAGGGTTCCGTAGGGGCCTGTGGTGTTCCCTAGGGGCCTGTAGAGTCTCGTACGGTTCCGTAGGGGCCTGTAGTGTTCCCTAGGGGCCTCTAGAGTCTCGTACAGTTCCGTAGGGTCCTGTAGGTTTCC
The DNA here is from genome assembly GCF_964106895.1 of Numenius arquata. Classification (NCBI taxonomy): domain Eukaryota; kingdom Metazoa; phylum Chordata; class Aves; order Charadriiformes; family Scolopacidae; genus Numenius; species Numenius arquata. The sequence goes on from NW_027414778.1 coordinate 16,591, forward strand.
ATAAGCGCCCGCAGAGGTCTGAAGGGGCCCGTACTGTTCCGTAAGGATCCATAGGGCTCCGTAGAGCTTCGTAGGTTCCCTAGAGGCCTGTAGAGTACCGCAGGAGCCAGTAGTGTTCTGTAGGGGCCCGTAAGGTTCCTTCCGTAGGGGCTGGCAGTGTTCCGTAGGGGCCTGTAGGGTTGTGTAAGTGCCCGCAGCAGTCTGTAGGAGTCTGTGGGATTCTGTAAGGTTCTGGAGGGTTCTGCAGGGTTCTGTAGGGGCCCGTAGAGTTCCGTAGTGGCTGGTAAAGTTCCGTAGGGCCCTGTGGGGTTCTGTATGGACCTGTAGGGTTCTGTAGGGGCCTGCAGGGTTCTGTAAGTGCCCGCAGGTGTCTGTAGGGTTCCGTAGGCGCCTGCAGTGTTCTGTAGGAGCCCATAGGGTTTTAGTGAGGTTCTGTTGTGTTGCTAAGGGTCTTGTAGAGTGCTGTCGGGTCCTGGAGTATTCTGTAGGGTTCCAGAGGGGCTCGTAGGGTTCCGTTGAAATCTGTAGGCTTCCCTAGGGGCCCGTGGAGTCCCGTAGATTTCCGTAGGGACCTGTAGGGTTGTGTAAGTGCCCGCAGGGGTTGGTAGGAGCTTGTAGGGTGCCATAAGTTTCCAGAGGGTTGTGTAGGGTTCCGTAGGGGCCTGTGGTGTTCCCTAGGGGCCTGTAGAGTCTCGTACGTTTCCGTAGGGGCCTGTGGTGTTCCCTAGGGGCCTGTAGAGTCTCGTACGGTTCCGTAGGGGCCTGTAGTGTTCCCTAGGGGCCTCTAGAGTCTCGTACAGTTCCGTAGGGTCCTGTAGGTTTCCATAAGCGCCCGCAGAGGTCTGAAGGGGCCCGTACTGTTCCGTAAGGATCCATAGGGTTCCGTAGAGCTTCGTAGGTTCCCTAGAGGCCTGTAGAGTACCGCAGGAGCCAGTAGTGTTCTGTAGGGGCCCGTAAGGTTCCTTCTGTAGGGGCTGGCAGTGTTCCGTAGGGGCCTGTAGGGTTGTGTAAGTGCCCGCAGCAGTCTGTAGGAGTCTGTGGGATTCTGTAAGGTTCTGGAGGGTTCTGCAGGGTTCTGTAGGGGCCCGTAGAGTTCCGTAGTGGCTGGTAAAGTTCCATAGGGCCCTGTGGGGTTCTGTATGGACCTGTAGGGTTCTGTAGGGGCCTGCAGGGTTCTGTAGGAGCCCATAGGGTTTTAGTGAGGTTCCGTTGTGTTGCTAAGGGTCTTGTAGAGTGCTGTCGGGTCCTGGAGTATTCTGTAGGGTTCCAGAGGGGCTCGTAGGGTTCCGTTGAAATCTGTAGGCTTCCCTAGGGGCCCGTGGAGTCCCGCAGATTTCCGTAGGGACCTGTAGGGTTGTGTAAGTGCCCGCAGGGGTTGGTAGGAGCTTGTAGGGTGCCATAAGTTTCCAGAGGGTTGTGTAGGGTTCCGTAGGGGCCTGTGGTGTTCCCTAGGGGCCTTTAGAGTCTCGTACGGTTCCGTAGGGGCCTGTGGTGTTCCCAAGGGGCCTGTAGAGTCTCGTACGGTTCCGTAGGGGCCTGTAGTGTTCCCTAGGGGCCTGTACAGTCTCGTACAGTTCCGTAGGGTCCTGTAGGTTTCCATAAGCGCCCGCAGAGGTCTGAAGGGGCCCGTACTGTTCCGTAAGGATCCATAGGGCTCCATAGAGCTTCGTAGGTTCCCTAGAGGCCTGTAGAGTACCGCAGGAGCCAGTAGTGTTCTGCAGGGGCCCGTAAGGTTCCTTCCGTAGGGGCTGGCAGTGTTCCATAGGGGCTTGTAGGGTTATGTAAGTGCCCGCAGCAGTCTGTAGGAGTCTGTGGGATTCTGTAAGGTTCTGGAGGGTTCTGCAGGGTTCTGTAGGGGCCCGTAAAGTTCCGTAGTGGCTGGTAAAGTTCCGTAGGGCCCTGTGGGGTTCTGTATGGACCTGTAGGGTTCTGTAGGGGCCTGCAGGGTTCTGTAAGTGCCCGCAGGTGTCTGTAGGGTTCCGTAGGCGCCTGCAGTGTTCTGTAGGAGCCCATAGGGTTTTAGTGAGGTTCCGTTGTGTTGCTAAGGGTCTTGTAGAGTGCTGTCGGGTCCTGGAGTATTCTGTAGGGTTCCAGAGGGGCTCGTAGGGTTCCGTTGAAATCTGTAGGCTTCCCTAGGGGCCCGTGGAGTCCCGTAGATTTCCGTAGGGACCTGTAGGGTTGTGTAAGTGCCCGCAGGGGTTGGTAGGAGCTTGTAGAGTGCCATAAGTTTCCAGAGGGTTGTGTAGGGTTCCGTAGGGGCCTGTGGTGTTCCCTAGGGGCCTGTAGAGTCTCGTACAGTTCCGTAGGGTCCTGTAGGTTTCCATAAGCGCCCACAGAGGTCTGAAGGGGCCCGTACTGTTTCGTAAGGATCCATAGGGCTCCGTAGAGATTCGTAGGTTCCCTAGAGGCCTGTAGAGTACCGCAGGAGCCAGTAGTGTTCTGTAGGGGCCCGTAGGGTTCCTTCCATAGGGGCTGGCAGTGTTCCGTAGGGTCCTCTAGGGTTGAGTAAGTGCCCGCAGGAGTCTGTAGGAATCCGTGGGATTCTGTAAGGTTCTGGAGGGTTCTGCAGGGTTCCGTAGGGGCCCGTAGAGTTCCGTAGTGGCTGGTAACGTTCCCTAGGGCCCTGTACCGTTCCGTAACTGCCTGCAAGGATCTTTAGGCTTCCGTAGGGGCTGGTAGGGTTCCATAAAGTTCCGTGGTTTCCTGCAGAGTTCTGTAAGTGCCCGCAAGGTCCTGTAGGGTCCCACAGTGTTTCTGTCAGGTTCCGTAGAGTTCCGTAGGGGCCATAGGTTTCCGTAGCGGCTGGTAGTATTCCGTAGGGGTCTGTAGGGTTCCGTAGGCACCTGCAGTGTTCTGTAGGAGCCCATAGGGTTTTAGTGAGGTTCCGTTGTGTTGCTAAGGGTCTTGTAGAGTGCTGTCGGGTCCTGGAGTATTCTGTAGGGTTCCAGAGGGGCTCGTAGGGTTCCATCGCAATCTGTAGGCTTCCCTAGGGGCCCGTGGAGTCCCGTAGATTTCCGTAGGGACCTGTAGGGTTGTGTAAGTGCCCGCAGGGGTTGGTAGGAGCTTGTAGGGTGCCATAAGTTTCCAGAGGGTTGTGTAGGGTTCCGTAGGGGCCTGTGGTGTTCCCTAGGGGCCTGTAGAGTCTCGTACATTTCCGTAGGGGCCTGTGGTGTTCCCTAGGGGCCTGTAGAGTCTCGTACGGTTCCGTAGGGGCCTGTGGTGTTCCCTAGGGGCCTGTAGAGTCTCGTACGGTTCCGTAGGGGCCTGTGGTGTTCCCTAGGGGCCTCTAGAGTCTCGTACAGTTCCGTAGGGTCCTGTAGGTTTCCATAAGCGCCCGCAGAGGTCTGAAGGGGCCCGTACTGTTCCGTAAGGATCCATAGGGCTCCATAGAGCTTCGTAGGTTCCCTAGAGGCCTGTAGAGTACCGCAGGAGCCAGTAGTGTTCTGTAGGGGCCCGTTAGGTTCCTTCCGTAGGGGCTGGCAGTGTTCCGTAGGGGCTTGTAGGGTTGTATAAGTGCCCGCAGCAGTCTGTAGGAGTCTGTGGGATTCTGTAAGGTTCTGGAGGGTTCTGCAGGGTTCTGTAGGGGCCCGTAGAGTTCCGTAGTGGCTGGTAAAGTTCTGTAGGGCCCTGTGGGGTTCTGTATGGACCTGTAGGGTTCTGTAGGGGCCTGCAGGGTTCTGTAAGTGCCCGCAGGTGTCTGTAGGGTTCCGTAGGCGCCTGCAGTGTTCTGTAGGAGCCCATAGGGTTTTAGTGAGGTTCCGTTGTGTTGCTAAGGGTCTTGTAGAGTGCTGTCGGGTCCTGGAGTATTCTGTAGGGTTCCAGAGGGGCTCGTAGGGTTCCGTTGAAATCTGTAGGCTTCCCTAGGGGCCCGTGGAGTCCCGTAGATTTCCGTAGGGACCTGTAGGGTTGTGTAAGTGCCCGCAGGGGTTGGTAGGAGCTTGTAGGGTGCCATAAGTTTCCAGAGGGTTGTGTAGGGTTCCGTAGGGGCCTGTGGTGTTCCCTAGGGGCCTCTAGAGTCTCGTACGTTTCCGTAGGGGCCTGTGGTGTTCCCTAGGGGCCTGTAGAGTCTCGTACGGTTCCGTAGGGGCCTGTGGTGTTCCCTAGGGGCCTGTAGAGTCTCGTACGGTTCCGTAGGGGCCTGTGGTGTTCCCTAGGGGCCTCTAGAGTCTCGTACAGTTCCGTAGGGTCCTGTAGGTTTCCATAAGCGCCCGCAGAGGTCTGAAGGGGCCCGTACTGTTCCATAAGGATCCATAGGGCTCCGTAGAGCTTCGTAGGTTCCCTAGAGGCCTGTAGAGTACCGCAGGAGTTAGTAGTGTTCTGTAGGGGCCCGTAAGGTTCCTTCCGTAGGGGCTGGCAGTGTTCCGTAGGGGCCTGTAGGGTTGTGTAAGTGCCCGCAGCAGTCTGTAGGAGTCTGTGGGATTCTGTAAGGTTCTGGAGGGTTCTGCAGGGTTCTGTAGGGGCCCGTAGAGTTCCGTAGTGGCTGGTAAAGTTCCTTAGGGCCCTGTGGGGTTCTGTATGGACCTGTAGGGTTCTGTAGGGGCCTGCAGGGTTCTGTAAGTGCCTGCAGGTGTCTGTAGGGTTCCGTAGGCGCCTGCAGTGTTCTGTAGGAGCCCATAGGGTTTTAGTGAGGTTCCGTTGTGTTGCTAAGGGTCTTGTAGAGTGCTGTCGGGTCCTGGAGTATTCTGTAGGGTTCCAGAGGGGCTCGTAGGGTTCCGTTGAAATCTGTAGGCTTCCCTAGGGGCCCGTGGAGTCCCGTAGATTTCCGTAGGGACCTGTAGGGTTGTGTAAGTGCCCGCAGGGGTTGGTAGGAGCTTGTAGGGTGCCATAAGTTTCCAGAGGGTTGTGTAGGGTTCCGTAGGGGCCTGTGGTGTTCCCTAGGGGCCTGTAGAGTCTCGTACGGTTCCGTAGGGGCCTGTGGTGTTCCCTAGGGGCCTGTAGAGTCTTGTACGGTTCCGTAGGGGCCTGTAGTGTTCCCTAGGGGCCTGTACAGTCTCGTACAGTTCCGTAGGGTCCTGTAGGTTTCCATAAGCGCCCACAGAGGTCTGAAGGGGCCCGTACTTTTCCGTAAGGATCTACAGGGCTCCGTAGAGCTTTGTAGGTTCCCTAGAGGCCTGTAGAGTACCGCAGGAGCCAGTAGAGTTCTGTAGGGGCCCGTAGGGTTCCTTCCGTAGGGGCTGGCAGTGTTCCGTAGGGGCCTGTAGGGTTGTGTAAGTGCCCGCAGCAGTCTGTAGGAATCCGTGGGATTCTGTAAGGTTCTGGAGGGTTCTGCAGGGTTCTGTAGGGGCCCGTAGAGTTCCGTAGTGGCTGGTAAAGTTCCGTAGGGCCCTGTGGGGTTCTGTATGGACCTGTAGGGTTCTGTAGGGGCCTGCAGTGTTCTGTAAGTGCCCGCAGGTGTCTGTAGGGTTCCGTAGGCGCCTGCAGTGTTCTGTAGGAGCCCATAGGGTTTTAGTGAGGTTCCGTTGTGTTGCTAAGGGTCTTGTAGAGTGCTGTCGGGTCCTGGAGTATTCTGTAGGGTTCCAGAGGGGCTCGTAGGGTTCCGTTGAAATCTGTAGGCTTCCCTAGGGGCCCGTGGAGTCCCGTAGATTTCCGTAGGGACCTGTAGGGTTGTGTAAGTGCCCGCAGGGGTTGGTAGGAGCTTGTAGGGTGCCATAAGTTTCCAGAGGGTTGTGTAGGGTTCCGTAGGGGCCTGTGGTGTTCCCTAGGGGCCTCTAGAGTCTCGTAGAGTTCCGTAGGGTCCTGTAGGTTTCCATAAGCGCCCGCAGAGGTCTGAAGGGGCCCGTACTGTTCCGTAAGGATCCATAGGGCTCCGTAGAGCTTCGTAGGTTCCCCAGAGGCCTGTAGAGTACCGCAGGAGCCAGTAGTGTTCTGTAGGGGCCCGTAAGGTTCCTTCCGTAGGGGCTGGCAGTGTTCCGTAGGGGCCTGTAGGGTTGAGTAAGTGCCCGCAGCAGTCTGTAGGAGTCTGTGGGATTCTGTAAGGTTCTGGAGGGTTCTGCAGGGTTCTGTAGGGGCCCGTAGAGTTCCGTAGTGGCTGGTAAAGTTCCGTAGGGCCCTGTGGGGTTCTGTATGGACCTGTAGGGTTCTGTAGGGGCCTGCAGGGTTCTGTAAGTGCCCGCAGGTGTCTGTAGGGTTCCGTAGGCGCCTGCAGTGTTCTGTAGGAGCCCATAGGGTTTTAGTGAGGTTCTGTTGTGTTGCTAAGGGTCTTGTAGAGTGCTGTCGGGTCCTGGAGTATTCTGTAGGGTTCCAGAGGGGCTCGTAGGGTTCCGTTGAAATCTGTAGGCTTCCCTAGGGGCCCGTGGAGTCCCGCAGATTTCCGTAGGGACCTGTAGGGTTGTGTAAGTGCCCGCAGGGGTTGGTAGGAGCTTGTAGGGTGCCATAAGTTTCCAGAGGGTTGTGTAGGGTTCCGTAGGGGCCTGTGGTGTTCCCTAGGGGCCTGTAGAGTCTCGTACGGTTCCGTAGGGGCCTGTGGTGTTCCCTAGGGGCCTGTAGAGTCTCGTACAGTTCCGTAGGGTCCTGTAGGTTTCCATAAGTGCCCGCAGAGGTCTGAAGGGGCCCGTACTGTTCCGTAAGGATCCATAGGGCTCCGTAGAGCTTCGTAGGTTCCCTAGAGGCCTGTAGAGTACCGCAGGAGCCAGTAGTGTTCTGCAGGGGCCCGTAAGGTTCCTTCCGTAGGGGCTGGCAGTGTTCCGTAGGGGCCTGTAGGGTTGTGTAAGTGCCCGCAGCAGTCTGTAGGAGTCTGTGGGATTCTGTAAGGTTCTGGAGGGTTCTGCAGGGTTCTGTAGGGGCCCGTAGAGTTCCGTAGTGGCTGGTAAAGTTCCGTAGGTCCCTGTGGGGTTCTGTATGGACCTGTAGGGTTCTGTAGGGGCCTGCAGGGTTCTGTAAGTGCCCGCAGGTGTCTGTAGGGTTCCGTAGGCGCCTGCAGTGTTCTGTAGGAGCCCATAGGGTTTTAGTGAGGTTCTGTTGTGTTGCTAAGGGTCTTGTAGAGTGCTGTCGGGTCCTGGAGTATTCTGTAGGGTTCCAGAGGGGCTCGTAGGGTTCCGTTGAAATCTGTAGGCTTCCCTAGGGTCCCGTGGAGTCCCGTAGATTTCCGTAGGGACCTGTAGGGTTGTGTAAGTGCCCGCAGGGGTTGGTAGGAGCTTGTAGAGTGCCGTAAGTTTCCAGAGGGTTGTGTAGGGTTCCGTAGGGGCCTGTGGTGTTCCCTAGGGGCCTGTAGAGTCTCGTACGTTTCCGTAGGGGCCTGTGGTGTTCCCTAGGGGCCTGTAGAGTCTCGTACGGTTCCGTAGGGGCCTGTGGTGTTCCCTAGGGGCCTGTAGAGTCTCGTACGGTTCCGTAGGGGCCTGTAGTGTTCCCTAGGGGCCTGTACAGTCTCGTACAGTTCCGTAGGGTCCTGTAGGTTTCCATAAGCGCCCGCAGAGGTCTGAAGGGGCCCGTACTGTTCCGTAAGGATCCATAGGGCTCCATAGAGCTTCGTAGGTTCCCTAGAGGCCTGTAGAGTACCGCAGGAGCCAGTAGTGTTCTGCAGGGGCCCGTAAGGTTCCTTCCGTAGGGGCTGGCAGTGTTCCGTAGGGGCTTGTAGGGTTATGTAAGTGCCCGCAGCAGTCTGTAGGAGTCTGTGGGATTCTGTAAGGTTCTGGAGGGTTCTGCAGGGTTCTGTAGGGGCCCGTAGAGTTCCGTAGTGGCTGGTAAAGTTCCGTAGGGCCCTGTGGGGTTCTGTATGGACCTGTAGGGTTCTGTAGGGGCCTGCAGTGTTCTGTAAGTGCCCGCAGGTGTCTGTAGGGTTCCGTAGGCGCCTGCAGTGTTCTGTAGGAGCCCATAGGGTTTTAGTGAGGTTCCGTTGTGTTGCTAAGGGTCTTGTAGAGTGCTGTCGGGTCCTGGAGTATTCTGTAGGGTTCCAGAGGGGCTCGTAGGGTTCCGTTGAAATCTGTAGGCTTCCCTAGGGGCCCGTGGAGTCCCGTAGATTTCCGTAGGGACCTGTAGGGTTGTGTAAGTGCCCGCAGGGGTTGGTAGGAGCTTGTAGGGTGCCATAAGTTTCCAGAGGGTTGTGTAGGGTTCCGTAGGGGCCTGTGGTGTTCCCTAGGGGCCTGTAGAGTCTCGTACAGTTCCGTAGGGTCCTGTAGGTTTCCATAAGCACCCGCAGAGGTCTGAAGGGGCCCGTACTGTTCCGTAAGGATCCATAGGGCTCCGTAGAGCTTCGGAGGTTCCCTAGAGGCCTGTAGAGTACCGCAGGAGCCAGTAGTGTTCTGTAGGGGCCCGTAGGGTTCCTTCCATAGGGGCTGGCAGTGTTCCGTAGGGTCCTCTAGGGTTGAGTAAGTGCCCGCAGGAGTCTGTAGGAATCCGTGGGATTCTGTAAGGTTCTGGAGGGTTCTGCAGGGTTCCGTAGGGGCCCGTAGAGTTCCGTAGTGGCTGGTAACGTTCCCTAGGGCCCTGTACCGTTCCGTAACTGCCTGCAAGGATCTTTAGGCTTCCGTAGGGGCTGGTAGGGTTCCATAAAGTTCCGTGGTTTCCTGCAGAGTTCTGTAAGTGCCCGCAAGGTCCTGTAGGGTCCCACAGTGTTTCTGTCAGGTTCCGTAGAGTTCCGTAGGGGCCATAGGTTTCCGTAGCGGCTGGTAGTATTCCGTAGGGGTCTGTAGGGTTCCGTAGGCACCTGCAGTGTTCTGTAGGAGCCCATAGGGTTTTAGTGAGGTTCCGTTGTGTTGCTAAGGGTCTTGTAGAGTGCTGTCGGGTCCTGGAGTATTCTGTAGGGTTCCAGAGGGGCTCATAGGGTTCCATCGCAATCTGTAGGCTTCCCTAGGGGCCCGTGGAGTCCCGTAGATTTCCGTAGGGACCTGTAGGGTTGTGTAAGTGCCCGCAGGGGTTGGTAGGAGCTTGTAGGGTGCCATAAGTTTCCAGAGGGTTGTGTAGGGTTCCGTAGGGGCCTGTGGTGTTCCCTAGGGGCCTGTAGAGTCTCGTACGTTTCCGTAGGGGCCTGTGGTGTTCCCTAGGGGCCTGTAGAGCCTTGTACGGTTCCGTAGGGGCCTGTAGTGTTCCCTAGGGGCCTCTAGAGTCTCGTACAGTTCCGTAGGGTCCTGTAGGTTTCCATAAGCGCCCGCAGAGGTCTGAAGGGGCCCGTACTGTTCCGTAAGGATCCATAGGGCTCCATAGAGCTTCGTAGGTTCCCTAGAGGCCTGTAGAGTACCGCAGGAGCCAGTAGTGTTCTGTAGGGGCCCGTAAGGTTCCTTCCGTAGGGGCTGGCAGTGTTCCGTAGGGGCCTGTAGGGTTGTGTAAGTGCCCGCAGCAGTCTGTAGGAGTCTGTGGGATTCTGTAAGGTTCTGGAGGGTTCTGCAGGGTTCTGTAGGGGCCCGTAGAGTTCCGTAGTGGCTGGTAAAGTTCCGTAGGGCCCTGTGGGGTTCTGTATGGACCTGTAGGGTTCTGTAGGGGCCTGCAGGGTTCTGTAAGTGCCCGCAGGTGTCTGTAGGGTTCCGTAGGCGCCTGCAGTGTTCTGTAGGAGCCCATAGGGTTTTAGTGAGGTTCCGTTGTGTTGCTAAGGGTCTTGTAGAGTGCTGTCGGGTCCTGGAGTATTCTGTAGGGTTCCAGAGGGGCTCGTAGGGTTCTGTTGAAATCTGTAGGCTTCCCTAGGGGCCCGTGGAGTCCCGTAGATTTCCGTAGGGACCTGTAGGGTTGTGTAAGTGCCCGCAGGGGTTGGTAGGAGCTTGTAGGGTGCCATAAGTTTCCAGAGGGTTGTGTAGGGTTCCGTAGGGGCCTGTGGTGTTCCCTAGGGGCCTGTAGAGTCTCGTACGGTTCCGTAGGGGCCTGTGGTGTTCCCTAGGGGCCTGTAGAGTCTCGTACGGTTCCGTAGGGGCCTGTAGTGTTCCCTAGGGGCCTCTAGAGTCTCGTACAGTTCCGTAGGGTCCTGTAGGTTTCCATAAGCGCCCGCAGAGGTCTGAAGGGGCCCGTACTGTTCCGTAAGGATCCATAGGGCTCCGTAGAGCTTCGTAGGTTCCCTAGAGGCCTGTAGAGTACCGCAGGAGCCAGTAGTGTTCTGTAGGGGCCCGTAGGGTTCCTTCCGTAGGGGCTGGCAGTGTTCCGTAGGGGCCTGTAGGGTTGTGTAAGTGCCCGCAGCAGTCTGTAGGAGTCTGTGGGATTCTGTAAGGTTCTGGAGGGTTCTGCAGGGTTCTGTAGGGGCCCGTAGAGTTCCGTAGTGGCTGGTAAAGTTCCGTAGGTCCCTGTGGGGTTCTGTATGGACCTGTAGGGTTCTGTAGGGGCCTGCAGGGTTCTGTAAGTGCCCGCAGGTGTCTGTAGGGTTCCGTAGGCGCCTGCAGTGTTCTGTAGGAGCCCATAGGGTTTTAGTGAGGTTCCGTTGTGTTGCTAAGGGTCTTGTAGAGTGCTGTCGGGTCCTGGAGTATTCTGTAGGGTTCCAGAGGGGCTCGTAGGGTTCCGTTGAAATCTGTAGGCTTCCCTACGGGCCCGTGGAGTCCCGTAGATTTCCGTAGGGACCTGTAGGGTTGTGTAAGTGCCCGCAGGGGTTGGTAGGAGCTTGTAGGGTGCCATAAGTTTCCAGAGGGTTGTGTAGGGTTCCGTAGGGGCCTGTGGTGTTCCCTAGGGGCCTCTAGAGTCTTGTAGAGTTCCGTAGGGTCCTGTAGGTTTCCATAAGCGCCCGCAGAGGTCTGAAGGGGCCCGTACTG
>NW_027414779.1:0-58894 GCF_964106895.1 Numenius arquata
AAGTGCCCGCAGAAGTCTGTAGGAGTCTGTGGGATTCTGTAAGGTTCCGGAGGGTTCTGCAGGGTTCCGTAGGGGCCCGTAGAGTTCCGTAGTGGCTGGTAAAGTTCCCTAGGGCCCTGTACCGTTCCGTAACTGCCTGCAAGGGTCTTTAGGCTTCCATAGGGGCTGGTAGGGTTCCATAAAGTTCCGTGGGTTCCTGCAGAGTTCTGCAAGTGCCCGCAAGGGCCTGTAGGGGCCCACAGTGTTTCTGCCAGGTTCCGTAGAGTTCCGTAGGGGCCATATTTTTCTGTAGTGGCTGGTAGTATTCTGTAGGGGTCTGTAGGTTTCCGTAGGCGCCTACAGTGTTCTGTAGGAGCCCATAGGGTTTTAGTGAGGTTCCGTTGTGTTGCTAAGGGTCTTGTAGAGTGCTGTCGGGTCCTGGAGTATTCTGTAGGGTTCCAGAGGGGCTCGTAGGGTTCCATCGAAATCTATAGGGTTCCCTAGGGGCCCATAGAGTCCCGTAGATTTCCGTAGGGACCTGTAGGGTTGTGTAAGTGCCCGCAGAAGTCTGTAGGAGTCTGTGGGATTCTGTAAGGTTCCGGAGGGTTCTGCAGGGTTCCGTAGGGGCCCGTAGAGTTCCGTAGTGGCTGGTAAAGTTCCGTAGGGCCCTGTGGGGTTCTGTATGGACCTGTAGGGTTCCGTAGGGGCCTGCAGGGTTCCGTAAGTGCCCGCAGGTGTCTGTAGGGTTCCGTAGGGGTCTGTAGGGTTCCGTAGGCACCTGCAGTGTTCTGTAGGAGCCCATAGGGTTTTAGTGAGGTTCCGTTGTGTTGCTAAGGGTCTTGTAGAGTGCTGTCGGGTCCTGGAGTATTCTGTAGGGTTCCAGAGGGCCTCATAGTGTTCCATCGAAATCTATAGGGTTCCCTAGGGGCGCATAGAGTCCCGTAGATTGCCGTAGGGGCCTGTAGGGTTGTGTAAGTGCTCGCAGGGGTTGGTAGGAGCTTGTAGGGTTCCATAAGTTTTCAGAGGGTTGTGTAGGGTTCCGTAGGGGCCTGTGGTGTTCCCTAGGGGCCTGTAGAGTCTTGTACAGTTTCGGTAGGCTCCTGTAGGTTTCCATAAGTGCCCGCAGAGGTCTGAAGGGGCCCGTACTGTTCCGTAAGGATCCATAGGGTTCCGTAGAGCTTCGTAGGTTCCCTAGAGGCCTGTGGAGTACCGCAGGAGCCAGTAGTGTTCCATAGGGTCCTCTAGGGTTGAGTAAGTGCCCGCAGGAGTCTGTAGGAATCCGTGGGGTTCTGGAGGGTTCTGCAGGGTTCTGCAGGGTTCCGTAGGGGCCCGTAGAGTTCCGTAGTGGCTGGTAAAGTTCCCTAGGGCCCTGTACCGTTCCATAACTGCCTGCACGGGTCTTTAGGCTTCCGTAGGGGCTGGTAGGGTTCCATAAAGTTCCGTGGGTTCCTGCAGAGTTCTGCAAGTGCCCGCAAGGGCCTGTAGGGGCACACAGTGTTTCTGCCAGGTTCCGTAGAGTTCCGTAGGGGCCATATTTTTCTGTAGTGGCTGGTAGTATTCTGTAGGGGTCTGTAGGTTTCCGTAGGCGCCTACAGTGTTCTGTAGGAGCCCATAGGGTTTTAGTGAGGTTCCGTTGTGTTGCTAAGGGTCTTGTAGAGTGCTGTCGGGTCCTGGCGTATTCTGTAGGGTTCCAGAGGGGCTCGTAGGGTTCCATCGAAATCTATAGGGTTCCCTAGGGGCCCATAGAGTCCCGTAGATTTCCGTAGGGACCTGTAGGGTTGTGTAAGTGCCCGCAGAAGTCTGTAGGAGTCTGTGGGATTCTGTAAGGTTCCGGAGGGTTCTGCAGGGTTCCGTAGGGGCCCGTAGAGTTCCGTAGTGGCTGGTAAAGTTCCGTAGGGCCCTGTGGGGTTCTGTATGGACCTGTAGGGTTCCGTAGGGGCCTGCAGGGTTCCGTAAGTGCCCGCAGGTGTCTGTAGGGTTCCGTAGGGGTCTGTAGGGTTCCGTAGGCACCTGCAGTGTTCTGTAGGAGCCCATAGGGTTTTAGTGAGGTTCCGTTGTGTTGCTAAGGGTCTTGTAGAGTGCTGTCGGGTCCTGGAGTATTCTGTAGGGTTCCAGAGGGCCTCATAGTGTTCCATCGAAATCTATAGGGTTCCCTAGGGGCGCATAGAGTCCCGTAGATTGCCGTAGGGGCCTGTAGGGTTGTGTAAGTGCTCGCAGGGGTTGGTAGGAGCTTGTAGGGTTCCATAAGTTTCCAGAGGGTTGTGTAGGGTTCCGTAGGGGCCTGTGGTGTTCCCTAGGGGCCTGTAGAGTCTCATACGGTTCCGTAGGGGCCTGTGGTGTTCCCTAGGGGCCTGTAGAGTCTCGTACAGTTCCGTAGGGTCCTGTAGGTTTCCATAAGTGCCCGCAGAGGTCTGAAGGGGCCCGTACTGTTCCGTAAGGATCCATAGGGCTCCGTAGAGCTTCGTAGGTTCCCTAGAGGCCTCTGGAGTACCGCAGGAGCCAGTAGTGTTCTGTAGGGGCCCGTAGGATTCCTTCCATAGGGGCTGGCAGTGTTCCGTAGGGTCCTCTAGGGTTGTTTAAGTGCCCGCAGAAGTCTGTAGGAGTCTGTGGGATTCTGTAAGGTTCCGGAGGGTTCTGCAGGGTTCCGTAGGGGCCCGTAGAGTTCCGTAGTGGCTGGTAAAGTTCCCTAGGGCCCTGTACCGTTCCGTAACTGCCTGCAAGGGTCTTTAGGCTTCCGTAGGGGCTGGTAGGGTTCCATAAAGTTCCGTGGGTTCCTGCAGAGTTCTGCAAGTGCCCGCAAGGGCCTGTAGGGGCCCACAGTGTTTCTGCCAGGTTCCGTAGAGTTCCGTAGGGGCCATATTTTTCTGTAGTGGCTGGTAGTATTCTGTAGGGGTCTGTAGGTTTCCGTAGGCGCCTACAGTGTTCTGTAGGAGCCCATAGGGTTTTAGTGAGGTTCCGTTGTGTTGCTAAGGGTCTTGTAGAGTGCTGTCGGGTCCTGGAGTATTCTGTAGGGTTCCAGAGGGGCTCGTAGGGTTCCATCGAAATCTATAGGGTTCCCTAGGGGCCCATAGAGTCCCGTAGATTTCCGTAGGGACCTGTAGGGTTGTGTAAGTGCCCGCAGAAGTCTGTAGGAGTCTGTGGGATTCTGTAAGGTTCCGGAGGGTTCTGCAGGGTTCCGTAGGGGCCCGTAGAGTTCCGTAGTGGCTGGTAAAGTTCCGTAGGGCCCTGTGGGGTTCTGTATGGACCTGTAGGGTTCCGTAGGGGCCTGCAGGGTTCCGTAAGTGCCCGCAGGTGTCTGTAGGGTTCCGTAGGGGTCTGTAGGGTTCCGTAGGCACCTGCAGTGTTCTGTAGGAGCCCATAGGGTTTTAGTGAGGTTCCGTTGTGTTGCTAAGGGTCTTGTAGAGTGCTGTCGGGTCCTGGAGTATTCTGTAGGGTTCCAGAGGGCCTCATAGTGTTCCATCGAAATCTATAGGGTTCCCTAGGGGCGCATAGAGTCCCGTAGATTGCCGTAGGGGCCTGTAGGGTTGTGTAAGTGCTCGCAGGGGTTGGTAGGAGCTTGTAGGGTTCCATAAGTTTCCAGAGGGTTGTGTAGGGTTCCGTAGGGGCCTGTGGTGTTCCCTAGGGGCCTGTAGAGTCTCATACGGTTCCGTAGGGGCCTGTGGTGTTCCCTAGGGGCCTGTAGAGTCTCGTACAGTTCCGTAGGGTCCTGTAGGTTTCCATAAGTGCCCGCAGAGGTCTGAAGGGGCCCGTACTGTTCCGTAAGGATCCATAGGGCTCCGTAGAGCTTCGTAGGTTCCCTAGAGGCCTGTGGAGTACCGCAGGAGCCAGTAGTGTTCTGTAGGGGCCCGTAGGATTCCTTCCATAGGGGCTGGCAGTGTTCCGTAGGGTCCTCTAGGGTTGTTTAAGTGCCCGCAGAAGTCTGTAGGAGTCTGTGGGATTCTGTAAGGTTCCGGAGGGTTCTGCAGGGTTCCATAGGGGCCCGTAGAGTTCCGTAGTGGCTGGTAAAGTTCCCTAGGGCCCTGTACCGTTCCGTAACTGCCTGCAAGGGTCTTTAGGCTTCCGTAGGGGCTGGTAGGGTTCCATAAAGTTCCGTGGGTTCCTGCAGAGTTCTGCAAGTGCCCGCAAGGGCCTGTAGGGGCGCACAGTGTTTCTGCCAGGTTCCGTAGAGTTCCGTAGGGGCCATATTTTTCTGTAGTGGCTGGTAGTATTCTGTAGGGGTCTGTAGGTTTCCGTAGGCGCCTACAGTGTTCTGTAGGAGCCCATAGGGTTTTAGTGAGGTTCCGTTGTGTTGCTAAGGGTCTTGTAGAGTGCTGTCGGGTCCTGGAGTATTCTGTAGGGTTCCAGAGGGGCTCGTAGGGTTCCATCGAAATCTATAGGGTTCCCTAGGGGCCCATAGAGTCCCGTAGATTTCCGTAGGGACCTGTAGGGTTGTGTAAGTGCCCGCAGAAGTCTGTAGGAGTCTGTGGGATTCTGTAAGGTTCCGGAGGGTTCTGCAGGGTTCCGTAGGGGCCCGTAGAGTTCCGTAGTGGCTGGTAAAGTTCCATAGGGCCCTGTGGGGTTCTGTATGGACCTGTAGGGTTCCGTAGGGGCCTGCAGGGTTCCGTAAGTGCCCGCAGGTGTCTGTAGGGTTCCGTAGGGGTCTGTAGGGTTCCGTAGGCACCTGCAGTGTTCTGTAGGAGCCCATAGGGTTTTAGTGAGGTTCCGTTGTGTTGCTAAGGGTCTTGTAGAGTGCTGTCGGGTCCTGGAGTATTCTGTAGGGTTCCAGAGGGCCTCATAGTGTTCCATCGAAATCTATAGGGTTCCCTAGGGGCGCATAGAGTCCCGTAGATTGCCGTAGGGACCTGTAGGGTTGTGTAAGTGCTCGCAGGGGTTGGTAGGAGCTTGTAGGGTTCCATAAGTTTCCAGAGGGTTGTGTAGGGTTCCGTAGGGGCCTGTGGTGTTCCCTAGGGGCCTGTAGAGTCTCATACGGTTCCGTAGGGGCCTGTGGTGTTCCCTAGGGGCCTGTAGAGTCTCGTACAGTTCCGTAGGGTCCTGTAGGTTTCCATAAGTGCCCGCAGAGGTCTGAAGGGGCCCGTACTGTTCCGTAAGGATCCATAGGGCTCCGTAGAGCTTCGTAGGTTCCCTAGAGGCCTCTGGAGTACCGCAGGAGCCAGTAGTGTTCTGTAGGGGCCCGTAGGATTCCTTCCATAGGGGCTGGCAGTGTTCCGTAGGGTCCTCTAGGGTTGTTTAAGTGCCCGCAGAAGTCTGTAGGAGTCTGTGGGATTCTGTAAGGTTCCAGAGGGTTCTGCAGGGTTCCGTAGGGGCCCGTAGAGTTCCGTAGTGGCTGGTAAAGTTCCCTAGGGCCCTGTACCGTTCCGTAACTGCCTGCAAGGGTCTTTAGGCTTCCGTAGGGGCTGGTAGGGTTCCATAAAGTTCCGTGGGTTCCTGCAGAGTTCTGCAAGTGCCCGCAAGGGCCTGTAGGGGCGCACAGTGTTTCTGCCAGGTTCCGTAGAGTTCCGTAGGGGCCATATTTTTCTGTAGTGGCTGGTAGTATTCTGTAGGGGTCTGTAGGTTTCCGTAGGCGCCTACAGTGTTCTGTAGGAGCCCATAGGGTTTTAGTGAGGTTCCGTTGTGTTGCTAAGGGTCTTGTAGAGTGCTGTCGGGTCCTGGAGTATTCTGTAGGGTTCCAGAGGGGCTCGTAGGGTTCCATCGAAATCTATAGGGTTCCCTAGGGGCCCATAGAGTCCCGTAGATTTCCGTAGGGACCTGTAGGGTTGTGTAAGTGCCCGCAGAAGTCTGTAGGAGTCTGTGGGATTCTGTAAGGTTCCGGAGGGTTCTGCAGGGTTCCGTAGGGGCCCGTAGAGTTCCGTAGTGGCTGGTAAAGTTCCGTAGGGCCCTGTGGGGTTCTGTATGGACCTGTAGGGTTCCGTAGGGGCCTGCAGGGTTCCGTAAGTGCCCGCAGGTGTCTGTAGGGTTCCGTAGGGGTCTGTAGGGTTCCGTAGGCACCTGCAGTGTTCTGTAGGAGCCCATAGGGTTTTAGTGAGGTTCCGTTGTGTTGCTAAGGGTCTTGTAGAGTGCTGTCGGGTCCTGGAGTATTCTGTAGGGTTCCAGAGGGCCTCATAGTGTTCCATCGAAATCTATAGGGTTCCCTAGGGGCGCATAGAGTCCCGTAGATTGCCGTAGGGGCCTGTAGGGTTGTGTAAGTGCTCGCAGGGGTTGGTAGGAGCTTGTAGGGTTCCATAAGTTTCCAGAGGGTTGTGTAGGGTTCCGTAGGGGCCTGTGGTGTTCCCTAGGGGCCTGTAGAGTCTCATACGGTTCCGTAGGGGCCTGTGGTGTTCCCTAGGGGCCTGTAGAGTCTCGTACAGTTCCGTAGGGTCCTGTAGGTTTCCATAAGTGCCCGCAGAGGTCTGAAGGGGCCCGTACTGTTCCGTAAGGATCCATAGGGCTCCGTAGAGCTTCGTAGGTTCCCTAGAGGCCTCTGGAGTACCGCAGGAGCCAGTAGTGTTCTGTAGGGGCCCGTAGGATTCCTTCCATAGGGGCTGGCAGTGTTCCGTAGGGTCCTCTAGGGTTGTTTAAGTGCCCGCAGAAGTCTGTAGGAGTCTGTGGGATTCTGTAAGGTTCCGGAGGGTTCTGCAGGGTTCCGTAGGGGCCCGTAGAGTTCCGTAGTGGCTGGTAAAGTTCCCTAGGGCCCTGTACCGTTCCGTAACTGCCTGCAAGGGTCTTTAGGCTTCCGTAGGGGCTGGTAGGGTTCCATAAAGTTCCGTGGGTTCCTGCAGAGTTCTGCAAGTGCCCGCAAGGGCCTGTAGGGGCGCACAGTGTTTCTGCCAGGTTCCGTAGAGTTCCGTAGGGGCCATATTTTTCTGTAGTGGCTGGTAGTATTCTGTAGGGGTCTGTAGGTTTCCGTAGGCGCCTACAGTGTTCTGTAGGAGCCCATAGGGTTTTAGTGAGGTTCCGTTGTGTTGCTAAGGGTCTTGTAGAGTGCTGTCGGGTCCTGGAGTATTCTGTAGGGTTCCAGAGGGGCTCGTAGGGTTCCATCGAAATCTATAGGGTTCCCTAGGGGCCCATAGAGTCCCGTAGATTTCCGTAGGGACCTGTAGGGTTGTGTAAGTGCCCGCAGAAGTCTGTAGGAGTCTGTGGGATTCTGTAAGGTTCCGGAGGGTTCTGCAGGGTTCCGTAGGGGCCCGTAGAGTTCCGTAGTGGCTGGTAAAGTTCCGTAGGGCCCTGTGGGGTTCTGTATGGACCTGTAGGGTTCCGTAGGGGCCTGCAGGGTTCCGTAAGTGCCCGCAGGTGTCTGTAGGGTTCCGTAGGGGTCTGTAGGGTTCCGTAGGCACCTGCAGTGTTCTGTAGGAGCCCATAGGGTTTTAGTGAGGTTCCGTTGTGTTGCTAAGGGTCTTGTAGAGTGCTGTCGGGTCCTGGAGTATTCTGTAGGGTTCCAGAGGGCCTCATAGTGTTCCATCGAAATCTATAGGGTTCCCTAGGGGCGCATAGAGTCCCGTAGATTGCCGTAGGGGCCTGTAGGGTTGTGTAAGTGCTCGCAGGGGTTGGTAGGAGCTTGTAGGGTTCCATAAGTTTCCAGAGGGTTGTGTAGGGTTCCGTAGGGGCCTGTGGTGTTCCCTAGGGGCCTGTAGAGTCTCATACGGTTCCGTAGGGGCCTGTGGTGTTCCCTAGGGGCCTGTAGAGTCTCGTACAGTTCCGTAGGGTCCTGTAGGTTTCCATAAGTGCCCGCAGAGGTCTGAAGGGGCCCGTACTGTTCCGTAAGGATCCATAGGGCTCCGTAGAGCTTCGTAGGTTCCCTAGAGGCCTGTGGAGTACCGCAGGAGCCAGTAGTGTTCTGTAGGGGCCCGTAGGATTCCTTCCATAGGGGCTGGCAGTGTTCCGTAGGGTCCTCTAGGGTTGTTTAAGTGCCCGCAGAAGTCTGTAGGAGTCTGTGGGATTCTGTAAGGTTCCGGAGGGTTCTGCAGGGTTCCGTAGGGGCCCGTAGAGTTCCGTAGTGGCTGGTAAAGTTCCCTAGGGCCCTGTACCGTTCCGTAACTGCCTGCAAGGGTCTTTAGGCTTCCGTAGGGGCTGGTAGGGTTCCATAAAGTTCCGTGGGTTCCTGCAGAGTTCTGCAAGTGCCCGCAAGGGCCTGTAGGGGCGCACAGTGTTTCTGCCAGGTTCCGTAGAGTTCCGTAGGGGCCATATTTTTCTGTAGTGGCTGGTAGTATTCTGTAGGGGTCTGTAGGTTTCCGTAGGCGCCTACAGTGTTCTGTAGGAGCCCATAGGGTTTTAGTGAGGTTCCGTTGTGTTGCTAAGGGTCTTGTAGAGTGCTGTCGGGTCCTGGAGTATTCTGTAGGGTTCCAGAGGGGCTCGTAGGGTTCCATCGAAATCTATAGGGTTCCCTAGGGGCCCATAGAGTCCCGTAGATTTCCGTAGGGAGCTGTAGGGTTGTGTAAGTGCCCGCAGAAGTCTGTAGGAGTCTGTGGGATTCTGTAAGGTTCCGGAGGGTTCTGCAGGGTTCCGTAGGGGCCCGTAGAGTTCCGTAGTGGCTGGTAAAGTTCCATAGGGCCCTGTGGGGTTCTGTATGGACCTGTAGGGTTCCGTAGGGGCCTGCAGGGTTCCGTAAGTGCCCGCAGGTGTCTGTAGGGTTCCGTAGGGGTCTGTAGGGTTCCGTAGGCACCTGCAGTGTTCTGTAGGAGCCCATAGGGTTTTAGTGAGGTTCCGTTGTGTTGCTAAGGGTCTTGTAGAGTGCTGTCGGGTCCTGGAGTATTCTGTAGGGTTCCAGAGGGGCTCGTAGGGTTCCATCGAAATCTATAGGGTTCCCTAGGGGCCCATAGAGTCCCGTAGATTTCCGTAGGGAGCTGTAGGGTTGTGTAAGTGCCCGCAGAAGTCTGTAGGAGTCTGTGGGATTCTGTAAGGTTCCGGAGGGTTCTGCAGGGTTCCGTAGGGGCCCGTAGAGTTCCGTAGTGGCTGGTAAAGTTCCGTAGGGCCCTGTGGGGTTCTGTATGGACCTGTAGGGTTCCGTAGGGGCCTGCAGGGTTCCGTAAGTGCCCGCAGGTGTCTGTAGGGTTCCGTAGGGGTCTGTAGGGTTCCGTAGGCACCTGCAGTGTTCTGTAGGAGCCCATAGGGTTTTAGTGAGGTTCCGTTGTGTTGCTAAGGGTCTTGTAGAGTGCTGTCGGGTCCTGGAGTATTCTGTAGGGTTCCAGAGGGCCTCATAGTGTTCCATCGAAATCTATAGGGTTCCCTAGGGGCGCATAGAGTCCCGTAGATTGCCGTAGGGGCCTGTAGGGTTGTGTAAGTGCTCGCAGGGGTTGGTAGGAGCTTGTAGGGTTCCATAAGTTTCCAGAGGGTTGTGTAGGGTTCCGTAGGGGCCTGTGGTGTTCCCTAGGGGCCTGTAGAGTCTCGTACAGTTCCCTAGGGTCCTGTAGGTTTCCATAAGTGCCCGCAGAGGTCTGAAGGGGCCCGTACTGTTCCGTAAGGATCCATAGGGCTCCGTAGAGCTTCGTAGGTTCCCTAGAGGCCTGTGGAGTACCGCAGGAGCCAGTAGTGTTCTGTAGGGGCCTGTAGGGTTCCTTCCATAGGGGCTGGCAGTGTTCCGTAGGGTCCTCTAGGGTTGTTTAAGTGCCCGCAGAAGTCTGTAGGAGTCTGTGGGATTCTGTAAGATTCCGGAGGGTTCTGCAGGGTTCCGTAGGGGCCCGTAGAGTTCCGTAGTGGCTGGTAAAGTTCCGTAGGGCCCTGTGGGGTTCTGTATGGACCTGTAGGGTTCCGTAGGGGCCTGCAGGGTTCTGTAAGTGCCCGTAGGTGTCTGTAGGGTTCCATAGGCACCTGCAGTATTCTGTAGGAGCCCATAGGGTTTTAGTGAGGTTCCGTTGTGTTGCTAAGGGTCTTGTAGAGTGCTGTCGGGTCCTGGAGTATTCTGTAGGGTTCCAGAGGGGCTGGTAGGGTTCCGTCGAAATCTATAGGGTTCCCTAGGGGCCCGTAGAGTCCCATAGATTTCTGTAGGGGCCTGTAGGGTTGTGTAAGTGCCCGCAGGGGTTGGTAGGAGCTTGTAGGGTTCCATAAGTTTCCAGAGGGTTGTGTAGGGTTCCGTAGGGGCCTGTGGTGTTCCCTAGGGGCCTGTAGAGTCTCATACGGTTCCGTAGGGGCCTGTGGTGTTCCCTAGGGGCCTGTAGAGTCTCGTACAGTTCCGTAGGGTCCTGTAGGTTTCCATAAGTGCCCGCAGAGGTCTGAAGGGGCCCGTACTGTTCCGTAAGGATCCATAGGGCTCCGTAGAGCTTCGTAGGTTCCCTAGAGGCCTGTGGAGTACCGCAGGAGCCAGTAGTGTTCTGTAGGGGCCCGTAGGATTCCTTCCATAGGGGCTGGCAGTGTTCCGTAGGGTCCTCTAGGGTTGTTTAAGTGCCCGCAGAAGTCTGTAGGAGTCTGTGGGATTCTGTAAGGTTCCGGAGAGTTCTGCAGGGTTCCGTAGGGGCCCGTAGAGTTCCGTAGTGGCTGGTAAAGTTCCATAGGGCCCTGTGGGGTTCTGTATGGACCTGTAGGGTTCCGTAGGGGCCTGCAGGGTTCCGTAAGTGCCCGCAGGTGTCTGTAGGGTTCCGTAGGGGTCTGTAGGGTTCCGTAGGCACCTGCAGTGTTCTGTAGGAGCCCATAGGGTTTTAGTGAGGTTCCGTTGTGTTGCTAAGGGTCTTGTAGAGTGCTGTCGGGTCCTGGAGTATTCTGTAGGGTTCCAGAGGGGCTCGTAGGGTTCCATCGAAATCTATAGGGTTCCCTAGGGGCGCATAGAGTCCCGTAGATTTCCATAGGGACCTGTAGGATTGTGTAAGTGCCCGCAGAAGTCTGTAGGAGTCTGTGGGATTCTGTAAGGTTCCGGAGGGTTCTGCAGGGTTCCGTAGGGGCCCGTAGAGTTCCGTAGTGGCTGGTAAAGTTCCGTAGGGCCCTGTGGGGTTCTGTATGGACCTGTAGGGTTCCGTAGGGGCCTGCAGGGTTCCGTAAGTGCCCGCAGGTGTCTGTAGGGTTCCGTAGGGGTCTGTAGGGTTCCGTAGGCACCTGCAGTGTTCTGTAGGAGCCCATAGGGTTTTAGTGAGGTTCCGTTGTGTTGCTAAGGGTCTTGTAGAGTGCTGTCGGGTCCTGGAGTATTCTGTAGGGTTCCAGAGGGCCTCATAGTGTTCCATCGAAATCTATAGGGTTCCCTAGGGGCGCATAGAGTCCCGTAGATTGCCGTAGGGGCCTGTAGGGTTGTGTAAGTGCTCGCAGGGGTTGGTAGGAGCTTGTAGGGTTCCATAAGTTTCCAGAGGGTTGTGTAGGGTTCCGTAGGGGCCTGTGGTGTTCCCTAGGGGCCTGTAGAGTCTCGTACAGTTCCCTAGGGTCCTGTAGGTTTCCATAAGTGCCCGCAGAGGTCTGAAGGGGCCCGTACTGTTCCGTAAGGATCCATAGGGCTCCGTAGAGCTTCGTAGGTTCCCTAGAGGCCTGTGGAGTACCGCAGGAGCCAGTAGTGTTCTGTAGGGGCCTGTAGGGTTCCTTCCATAGGGGCTGGCAGTGTTCCGTAGGGTCCTCTAGGGTTGTTTAAGTGCCCGCAGAAGTCTGTAGGAGTCTGTGGGATTCTGTAAGATTCCGGAGGGTTCTGCAGGGTTCCGTAGGGGCCCGTAGAGTTCCGTAGTGGCTGGTAAAGTTCCGTAGGGCCCTGTGGGGTTCTGTATGGACCTGTAGGGTTCCGTAGGGGCCTGCAGTGTTCTGTAAGTGCCCGTAGGTGTCTGTAGGGTTCCATAGGCACCTGCAGTATTCTGTAGGAGCCCATAGGGTTTTAGTGAGGTTCCGTTGTGTTGCTAAGGGTCTTGTAGAGTGCTGTCGGGTCCTGGAGTATTCTGTAGGGTTCCAGAGGGGCTGGTAGGGTTCCGTCGAAATCTGAAGGGTTCCCTAGGGGCCCGTAGAGTCCCATAGATTTCTGTAGGGGCCTGTAGGGTTGTGTAAGTGCCCGCAGGGGTTGGTAGGAGCTTGTAGGGTGCCATATGTTTCCGGAGGGTTGTGTAGGGTTCCGTAGGGGCCTGTGGTGTTCCCTAGGGGCCTGTAGAGTCTCGTACAGTTTCGGTAGGGTCCTGTAGGTTTCCATAAGCGCCCGCAGAGGTCTGAAGGGGCCCGTACTGTTCCGTAAGGATCCATAGGGTTCCGTAGAGCTTCGTAGGTTCCCTAGAGGCCTGTGGAGTACCGCAGGAGCCAGTAGTGTTCCATAGGGTCCTCTAGGGTTGAGTAAGTGCCCGCAGGAGTCTGTAGGAATCCGTGGGGTTCTGGAGGGTTCTGCAGGGTTCCGTAGGGGCCCGTAGAGTTCCGTAGTGGCTGGTAAAGTTCCGTAGGGCCCTGTACCGTTCCGTAACTGCCTGCAAGGGTCTTTAGGCTTCCGTAGGGGCTGGTAGGGTTCCATAAAGTTCCGTGGGTTCCTGCAGAGTTCTGCAAGTGCCCGCAAGGGCCTGTAGGGGCATACAGTGTTTCTGCCAGGTTCCGTAGAGTTCCGTAGGGGCCATATTTTTCTGTAGTGGCTGGTAGTATTCTGTAGGGGTCTGTAGGTTTTCTGTAGGTTCTGTAGGAGCCCATAGGGTTTTAGTGAGGTTCCGTTGTGTTGCTAAGGGTCTTGTAGAGTGCTGTCGGGTCCTGGAGTATTCTGTAGGGTTCCAGAGGGGCTCTTAGGGTTCCATCGAAATCTATAGGGTTCCCTAGGGGCCCATAGAGTCCCGTAGATTTCCGTAGGGACCTGTAGGGTTGTGTAAGTGCCCGCAGAAGTCTGTAGGAGTCTGTGGGATTCTGTAAGGTTCCGGAGGGTTCTGCAGGGTTCCGTAGGGGCCCGTAGAGTTCCGTAGTGGCTGGTAAAGTTCCGTAGGGCCCTGTGGGGTTCTGTATGGACCTGTAGGGTTCCGTAGGGGCCTGCAGGGTTCCGTAAGTGCCCGCAGGTGTCTGTAGGGTTCCGTAGGGGTCTGTAGGGTTCCGTAGGCACCTGCAGTGTTCTGTAGGAGCCCATAGGGTTTTAGTGAGGTTCCGTTGTGTTGCTAAGGGTCTTGTAGAGTGCTGTCGGGTCCTGGAGTATTCTGTAGGGTTCCAGAGGGCCTCATAGTGTTCCATCGAAATCTATAGGGTTCCCTAGGGGCGCATAGAGTCCCGTAGATTGCCGTAGGGGCCTGTAGGGTTGTGTAAGTGCTCGCAGGGGTTGGTAGGAGCTTGTAGGGTTCCATAAGTTTCCAGAGGGTTGTGTAGGGTTCCGTAGGGGCCTGTGGTGTTCCCTAGGGGCCTGTAGAGTCTCGTACAGTTCCGTAGGGTCCTGTAGGTTTCCATAAGTGCCCGCAGAGGTCTGAAGGGGCCCGTACTGTTCCGTAAGGATCCATAGGGCTCCGTAGAGCTTCGTAGGTTCCCTAGAGGCCTGTGGAGTACCGCAGGAGCCAGTAGTGTTCTGTAGGGGCCTGTAGGGTTCCTTCCATAGGGGCTGGCAGTGTTCCGTAGGGTCCTCTAGGGTTGTTTAAGTGCCCGCAGAAGTCTGTAGGAGTCTGTGGGATTCTGTAAGATTCCGGAGGGTTCTGCAGGGTTCTGTAGGGGCCCGTAGAGTTCCGTAGTGGCTGGTAAAGTTCCGTAGGGCCCTGTGGGGTTCTGTATGGACCTGTAGGGTTCCGTAGGGGCCTGCAGGGTTCTGTAAGTGCCCGTAGGTGTCTGTAGGGTTCCATAGGCACCTGCAGTATTCTGTAGGAGCCCATAGGGTTTTAGTGAGGTTCCGTTGTGTTGCTAAGGGTCTTGTAGAGTGCTGTCGGGTCCTGGAGTATTCTGTAGGGTTCCAGAGGGGCTGGTAGGGTTCCGTCGAAATCTGAAGGGTTCCCTAGGGGCCCGTAGAGTCCCATAGATTTCTGTAGGGGCCTGTAGGGTTGTGTAAGTGCCCGCAGGGGTTGGTAGGAGCTTGTAGGGTGCCATATGTTTCCGGAGGGTTGTGTAGGGTTCCGTAGGGGCCTGTGGTGTTCCCTAGGGGCCTGTAGAGTCTCGTACAGTTTCGGTAGGGTCCTGTAGGTTTCCATAAGCGCCCGCAGAGGTCTGAAGGGGCCCGTACTGTTCCGTAAGGATCCATAGGGTTCCGTAGAGCTTCGTAGGTTCCCTAGAGGCCTGTGGAGTACCGCAGGAGCCAGTAGTGTTCCATAGGGTCCTCTAGGGTTGAGTAAGTGCCCGCAGGAGTCTGTAGGAATCCGTGGGGTTCTGGAGGGTTCTGCAGGGTTCCGTAGGGGCCCGTAGAGTTCCGTAGTGGCTGGTAAAGTTCCGTAGGGCCCTGTACCGTTCCGTAACTGCCTGCAAGGGTCTTTAGGCTTCCGTAGGGGCTGGTAGGGTTCCATAAAGTTCCGTGGGTTCCTGCAGAGTTCTGCAAGTGCCCGCAAGGGCCTGTAGGGGCATACAGTGTTTCTGCCAGGTTCCGTAGAGTTCCGTAGGGGCCATATTTTTCTGTAGTGGCTGGTAGTATTCTGTAGGGGTCTGTAGGTTTTCCGTAGGTTCTGTAGGAGCCCATAGGGTTTTAGTGAGGTTCCGTTGTGTTGCTAAGGGTCTTGTAGAGTGCTGTCGGGTCCTGGAGTATTCTGTAGGGTTCCAGAGGGGCTCGTAGGGTTCCATCGAAATCTATAGGGTTCCCTAGGGGCCCATAGAGTCCCGTAGATTTCCGTAGGGACCTGTAGGGTTGTGTAAGTGCCCGCAGAAGTCTGTAGGAGTCTGTGGGATTCTGTAAGGTTCCGGAGGGTTCTGCAGGGTTCCGTAGGGGCCCGTAGAGTTCCGTAGTGGCTGGTAAAGTTCCGTAGGGCCCTGTGGGGTTCTGTATGGACCTGTAGGGTTCCGTAGGGGCCTGCAGGGTTCCGTAAGTGCCCGCAGGTGTCTGTAGGGTTCCGTAGGGGTCTGTAGGGTTCCGTAGGCACCTGCAGTGTTCTGTAGGAGCCCATAGGGTTTTAGTGAGGTTCCGTTGTGTTGCTAAGGGTCTTGTAGAGTGCTGTCGGGTCCTGGAGTATTCTGTAGGGTTCCAGAGGGCCTCATAGTGTTCCATCGAAATCTATAGGGTTCCCTAGGGGCGCATAGAGTCCCGTAGATTGCCGTAGGGGCCTGTAGGGTTGTGTAAGTGCTCGCAGGGGTTGGTAGGAGCTTGTAGGGTTCCATAAGTTTCCAGAGGGTTGTGTAGGGTTCCGTAGGGGCCTGTGGTGTTCCCTAGGGGCCTGTAGAGTCTCATACGGTTCCGTAGGGGCCTGTGGTGTTCCCTAGGGGCCTGTAGAGTCTCGTACAGTTCCGTAGGGTCCTGTAGGTTTCCATAAGTGCCCGCAGAGGTCTGAAGGGGCCCGTACTGTTCCGTAAGGATCCATAGGGCTCCGTAGAGCTTCGTAGGTTCCCTAGAGGCCTCTGGAGTACCGCAGGAGCCAGTAGTGTTCTGTAGGGGCCCGTAGGATTCCTTCCATAGGGGCTGGCAGTGTTCCGTAGGGTCCTCTAGGGTTGTTTAAGTGCCCGCAGAAGTCTGTAGGAGTCTGTGGGATTCTGTAAGGTTCCGGAGGGTTCTGCAGGGTTCCGTAGGGGCCCGTAGAGTTCCGTAGTGGCTGGTAAAGTTCCGTAGGGCCCTGTGGGGTTCTGTATGGACCTGTAGGGTTCCGTAGGGGCCTGCAGTGTTCTGTAAGTGCCCGTAGGTGTCTGTAGGGTTCCGTAGGCACCTGCAGTATTCTGTAGGAGCCCATAGGGTTTTAGTGAGGTTCCGTTGTGTTGCTAAGGGTCTTGTAGAGTGCTGTCGGGTCCTGGAGTATTCTGTAGGGTTCCAGAGGGGCTGGTAGGGTTCCGTTGAAATCTGAAGGGTTCCCTAGGGGCCCGTAGAGTCCCATAGATTTCCGTAGGGGCCTGTAGGGTTGTGTAAGTGCCCGCAGGGGTTGGTAGGAGCTTGTAGGGTGCCATATGTTTCCGGAGGGTTGTGTAGGGTTCCGTAGGGGCCTGTGGTGTTCCCTAGGGGCCTGTAGAGTCTCGTACAGTTTCGGTAGGGTCCTGTAGGTTTCCATAAGTGCCCGCAGAGGTCTGAAGGGGCCCGTACTGTTCCGTAAGGATCCATAGGGTTCCGTAGAGCTTCGTAGGTTCCCTAGAGGCCTGTGGAGTACCGCAGGAGCCAGTAGTGTTCCATAGGGTCCTCTAGGGTTGAGTAAGTGCCCGCAGGAGTCTGTAGGAATCCGTGGGGTTCTGGAGGGTTCTGCAGGGTTCCGTAGGGGCCCGTAGAGTTCCGTAGTGGCTGGTAAAGTTCCCTAGGTCCCTGTACCGTTCCGTAACTGCCTGCAAGGGTCTTTAGGCTTCCGTAGGGGCTGGTAGGGTTCCATAAAGTTCCGTGGGTTCCTGCAGAGTTCTGCAAGTGCCCGCAAGGGCCTGTAGGGGCACACAGTGTTTCTGCCAGGTTCCGTAGAGTTCCATAGGGGCCATATTTTTCTGTAGTGGCTGGTAGTATTCTGTAGGGGTCTGTAGGTTTCCGTAGGCGCCTACAGTGTTCTGTACGAGCCTATAGGGTTTTAGTGAGGTTCCGTTGTGTTGCTAAGGGTCTTGTAGAGTGCTGTCGGGTCCTGGAGTATTCTGTAGGGTTCCAGAGGGGCTCGTAGGGTTCCATCGAAATCTATAGGGTTCCCTAGGGGCCCATAGAGTCCCGTAGATTTCCGTAGGGACCTGTAGGGTTGTGTAAGTGCCCGCAGAAGTCTGTAGGAGTCTGTGGGATTCTGTAAGGTTCCGGAGGGTTCTGCAGGGTTCCGTAGGGGCCCGTAGAGTTCCGTAGTGGCTGGTAAAGTTCCGTAGGGCCCTGTGGGGTTCTGTATGGACCTGTAGGGTTCCGTAGGGGCCTGCAGGGTTCCGTAAGTGCCCGCAGGTGTCTGTAGGGTTCCGTAGGGGTCTGTAGGGTTCCGTAGGCACCTGCAGTGTTCTGTAGGAGCCCATAGGGTTTTAGTGAGGTTCCGTTGTGTTGCTAAGGGTCTTGTAGAGTGCTGTCGGGTCCTGGAGTATTCTGTAGGGTTCCAGAGGGGCTGGTAGGGTTCCGTCGAAATCTGAAGGGTTCCCTAGGGGCCCGTAGAGTCCCATAGATTTCTGTAGGGGCCTGTAGGGTTGTGTAAGTGCCCGCAGGGGGTTGGTAGGAGCTTGTAGGGTTCCATAAGTTTCCAGAGGGTTGTGTAGGGTTCCGTAGGGGCCTGTGGTGTTCCCTAGGGGCCTGTAGAGTCTCATACGGTTCCGTAGGGGCCTGTGGTGTTCCCTAGGGGCCTGTAGAGTCTCGTACAGTTCCGTAGGGTCCTGTAGGTTTCCATAAGTGTCCGCAGAGGTCTGAAGGGGCCCGTACTGTTCCGTAAGGATCCATAGGGCTCCGTAGAGCTTCGTAGGTTCCCTAGAGGCCTCTGGAGTACCGCAGGAGCCAGTAGTGTTCTGTAGGGGCCCGTAGGATTCCTTCCATAGGGGCTGGCAGTGTTCCGTAGGGTCCTCTAGGGTTGTTTAAGTGCCCGCAGAAGTCTGTAGGAGTCTGTGGGATTCTGTAAGGTTCCGGAGGGTTCTGCAGGGTTCCGTAGGGGCCCGTAGAGTTCCGTAGTGGCTGGTAAAGTTCCGTAGGGCCCTGTGGGGTTCTGTATGGACCTGTAGGGTTCCGTAGGGGCCTGCAGTGTTCTGTAAGTGCCCGTAGGTGTCTGTAGGGTTCCGTAGGCACCTGCAGTATTCTGTAGGAGCCCATAGGGTTTTAGTGAGGTTCCGTTGTGTTGCTAAGGGTCTTGTAGAGTGCTGTCGGGTCCTGGAGTATTCTGTAGGGTTCCAGAGGGGCTGGTAGGGTTCCGTTGAAATCTGAAGGGTTCCCTAGGGGCCCGTAGAGTCCCATAGATTTCCGTAGGGGCCTGTAGGGTTGTGTAAGTGCCCGCAGGGGTTGGTAGGAGCTTGTAGGGTGCCATATGTTTCCGGAGGGTTGTGTAGGGTTCCGTAGGGGCCTGTGGTGTTCCCTAGGGGCCTGTAGAGTCTCGTACAGTTTCGGTAGGGTCCTGTAGGTTTCCATAAGTGCCCGCAGAGGTCTGAAGGGGCCCGTACTGTTCCGTAAGGATCCATAGGGTTCCGTAGAGCTTCGTAGGTTCCCTAGAGGCCTGTGGAGTACCGCAGGAGCCAGTAGTGTTCCATAGGGTCCTCTAGGGTTGAGTAAGTGCCCGCAGGAGTCTGTAGGAATCCGTGGGGTTCTGGAGGGTTCTGCAGGGTTCCGTAGGGGCCCGTAGAGTTCCGTAGTGGCTGGTAAAGTTCCCTAGGTCCCTGTACCGTTCCGTAACTGCCTGCAAGGGTCTTTAGGCTTCCGTAGGGGCTGGTAGGGTTCCATAAAGTTCCGTGGGTTCCTGCAGAGTTCTGCAAGTGCCCGCAAGGGCCTGTAGGGGCACACAGTGTTTCTGCCAGGTTCCGTAGAGTTCCATAGGGGCCATATTTTTCTGTAGTGGCTGGTAGTATTCTGTAGGGGTCTGTAGGTTTCCGTAGGCGCCTACAGTGTTCTGTACGAGCCTATAGGGTTTTAGTGAGGTTCCGTTGTGTTGCTAAGGGTCTTGTAGAGTGCTGTCGGGTCCTGGAGTATTCTGTAGGGTTCCAGAGGGGCTCGTAGGGTTCCATCGAAATCTATAGGGTTCCTAGGGGCCATAGAGTCCCGTAGATTTCCGTAGGGACCTGTAGGGTTGTGTAAGTGCCCGCAGAAGTCTGTAGGAGTCTGTGGGATTCTGTAAGGTTCCGGAGGGTTCTGCAGGGTTCCGTAGGGGCCCGTAGAGTTCCGTAGTGGCTGGTAAAGTTCCGTAGGGCCCTGTGGGGTTCTGTATGGACCTGTAGGGTTCCGTAGGGGCCTGCAGGGTTCCGTAAGTGCCCGCAGGTGTCTGTAGGGTTCCGTAGGGGTCTGTAGGGTTCCGTAGGCACCTGCAGTGTTCTGTAGGAGCCCATAGGGTTTTAGTGAGGTTCCGTTGTGTTGCTAAGGGTCTTGTAGAGTGCTGTCGGGTCCTGGAGTATTCTGTAGGGTTCCAGAGGGGCTGGTAGGGTTCCGTCGAAATCTGAAGGGTTCCCTAGGGGCCCGTAGAGTCCCATAGATTTCTGTAGGGGCCTGTAGGGTTGTGTAAGTGCCCGCAGGGGTTGGTAGGAGCTTGTAGGGTTCCATAAGTTTCCAGAGGGTTGTGTAGGGTTCCGTAGGGGCCTGTGGTGTTCCCTAGGGGCCTGTAGAGTCTCATACGGTTCCGTAGGGGCCTGTGGTGTTCCCTAGGGGCCTGTAGAGTCTCGTACAGTTCCGTAGGGTCCTGTAGGTTTCCATAAGTGCCCGCAGAGGTCTGAAGGGGCCCGTACTGTTCCGTAAGGATCCATAGGGCTCCGTAGAGCTTCGTAGGTTCCCTAGAGGCCTGTGGAGTACCGCAGGAGCCAGTAGTGTTCTGTAGGGGCCCGTAGGATTCCTTCCATAGGGCTGGCAGTGTTCCGTAGGGTCCTCTAGGGTTGTTTAAGTGCCCGCAGAAGTCTGTAGGAGTCTGTGGGATTCTGTAAGGTTCCGGAGGGTTCTGCAGGGTTCCGTAGGGGCCCGTAGAGTTCCGTAGTGGCTGGTAAAGTTCCATAGGGCCCTGTGGGGTTCTGTATGGACCTGTAGGGTTCCGTAGGGGCCTGCAGGGTTCCGTAAGTGCCCGCAGGTGTCTGTAGGGTTCCGTAGGGGTCTGTAGGGTTCCGTAGGCACCTGCAGTGTTCTGTAGGAGCCCATAGGGTTTTAGTGAGGTTCCGTTGTGTTGCTAAGGGTCTTGTAGAGTGCTGTCGGGTCCTGGAGTATTCTGTAGGGTTCCAGAGGGGCTCGTAGGGTTCCATCGAAATCTATAGGGTTCCCTAGGGGCCCATAGAGTCCCGTAGATTTCCGTAGGGACCTGTAGGGTTGTGTAAGTGCCCGCAGAAGTCTGTAGGAGTCTGTGGGATTCTGTAAGGTTCCGGAGGGTTCTGCAGGGTTCCGTAGGGGCCCGTAGAGTTCCGTAGTGGCTGGTAAAGTTCCATAGGGCCCTGTGGGGTTCTGTATGGACCTGTAGGGTTCCGTAGGGGCCTGCAGGGTTCCGTAAGTGCCCGCAGGTGTCTGTAGGGTTCCGTAGGGGTCTGTAGGGTTCCGTAGGCACCTGCAGTGTTCTGTAGGAGCCCATAGGGTTTTAGTGAGGTTCCGTTGTGTTGCTAAGGGTCTTGTAGAGTGCTGTCGGGTCCTGGAGTATTCTGTAGGGTTCCAGAGGGGCTGGTAGGGTTCCGTCGAAATCTGAAGGGTTCCCTAGGGGCCCGTAGAGTCCCATAGATTTCTGTAGGGGCCTGTAGGGTTGTGTAAGTGCCCGCAGGGGTTGGTAGGAGCTTGTAGGG
Source organism: Numenius arquata (assembly GCF_964106895.1). Taxonomy (NCBI): domain Eukaryota; kingdom Metazoa; phylum Chordata; class Aves; order Charadriiformes; family Scolopacidae; genus Numenius; species Numenius arquata. The sequence goes on from NW_027414779.1 coordinate 20,281, forward strand.
TTCCATAAGTTTCCAGAGGGTTGTGTAGGGTTCCGTAGGGGCCTGTGGTGTTCCCTAGGGGCCTGTAGAGTCTCATACGGTTCCGTAGGGGCCTGTGGTGTTCCCTAGGGGCCTGTAGAGTCTCGTACAGTTCCGTAGGGTCCTGTAGGTTTCCATAAGTGCCCGCAGAGGTCTGAAGGGGCCCGTACTGTTCCGTAAGGATCCATAGGGCTCCGTAGAGCTTCGTAGGTTCCCTAGAGGCCTGTGGAGTACCGCAGGAGCCAGTAGTGTTCTGTAGGGGCCCGTAGGATTCCTTCCATAGGGGCTGGCAGTGTTCCGTAGGGTCCTCTAGGGTTGTTTAAGTGCCCGCAGAAGTCTGTAGGAGTCTGTGGGATTCTGTAAGGTTCCGGAGGGTTCTGCAGGGTTCCGTAGGGGCCCGTAGAGTTCCGTAGTGGCTGGTAAAGTTCCATAGGGCCCTGTGGGGTTCTGTATGGACCTGTAGGGTTCCGTAGGGGCCTGCAGGGTTCCGTAAGTGCCCGCAGGTGTCTGTAGGGTTCCGTAGGGGTCTGTAGGGTTCCGTAGGCACCTGCAGTGTTCTGTAGGAGCCCATAGGGTTTTAGTGAGGTTCCGTTGTGTTGCTAAGGGTCTTGTAGAGTGCTGTCGGGTCCTGGAGTATTCTGTAGGGTTCCAGAGGGGCTCGTAGGGTTCCATCGAAATCTATAGGGTTCCCTAGGGGCCCATAGAGTCCCGTAGATTTCCGTAGGGACCTGTAGGGTTGTGTAAGTGCCCGCAGAAGTCTGTAGGAGTCTGTGGGATTCTGTAAGGTTCCGGAGGGTTCTGCAGGGTTCCGTAGGGGCCCGTAGAGTTCCGTAGTGGCTGGTAAAGTTCCGTAGGGCCCTGTGGGGTTCTGTATGGACCTGCTGTAGGGTTCCGTAGGGGCCTGCAGGGTTCCGTAAGTGCCCGCAGGTGTCTGTAGGGTTCCGTAGGGGTCTGTAGGGTTCCGTAGGCACCTGCAGTGTTCTGTAGGAGCCCATAGGGTTTTAGTGAGGTTCCGTTGTGTTGCTAAGGGTCTTGTAGAGTGCTGTTGGGTCCTGGAGTATTCTGTAGGGTTCCAGAGGGCCTCATAGTGTTCCATCGAAATCTATAGGGTTCCCTAGGGGCGCATAGAGTCCCGTAGATTGCCGTAGGGGCCTGTAGGGTTGTGTAAGTGCTCGCAGGGGTTGGTAGGAGCTTGTAGGGTTCCATAAGTTTCCAGAGGGTTGTGTAGGGTTCCGTAGGGGCCTGTGGTGTTCCCTAGGGGCCTGTAGAGTCTCGTACAGTTCCCTAGGGTCCTGTAGGTTTCCATAAGTGCCCGCAGAGGTCTGAAGGGGCCCGTACTGTTCCGTAAGGATCCATAGGGCTCCGTAGAGCTTCGTAGGTTCCCTAGAGGCCTGTGGAGTACCGCAGGAGCCAGTAGTGTTCTGTAGGGGCCTGTAGGGTTCCTTCCATAGGGGCTGGCAGTGTTCCGTAGGGTCCTCTAGGGTTGTTTAAGTGCCCGCAGAAGTCTGTAGGAGTCTGTGGGATTCTGTAAGATTCCGGAGGGTTCTGCAGGGTTCCGTAGGGGCCCGTAGAGTTCCGTAGTGGCTGGTAAAGTTCCGTAGGGCCCTGTGGGGTTCTGTATGGACCTGTAGGGTTCCGTAGGGGCCTGCAGTGTTCTGTAAGTGCCCGTAGGTGTCTGTAGGGTTCCATAGGCACCTGCAGTATTCTGTAGGAGCCCATAGGGTTTTAGTGAGGTTCCGTTGTGTTGCTAAGGGTCTTGTAGAGTGCTGTCGGGTCCTGGAGTATTCTGTAGGGTTCCAGAGGGGCTGGTAGGGTTCCGTCGAAATCTGAAGGGTTCCCTAGGGGCCCGTAGAGTCCCATAGATTTCTGTAGGGGCCTGTAGGGTTGTGTAAGTGCCCGCAGGGGTTGGTAGGAGCTTGTAGGGTGCCATATGTTTCCGGAGGGTTGTGTAGGGTTCCGTAGGGGCCTGTGGTGTTCCCTAGGGGCCTGTAGAGTCTCGTACAGTTTCGGTAGGGTCCTGTAGGTTTCCATAAGCGCCCGCAGAGGTCTGAAGGGGCCCGTACTGTTCCGTAAGGATCCATAGGGTTCCGTAGAGCTTCGTAGGTTCCCTAGAGGCCTGTGGAGTACCGCAGGAGCCAGTAGTGTTCCATAGGGTCCTCTAGGGTTGAGTAAGTGCCCGCAGGAGTCTGTAGGAATCCGTGGGGTTCTGGAGGGTTCTGCAGGGTTCCGTAGGGGCCCGTAGAGTTCCGTAGTGGCTGGTAAAGTTCCGTAGGGCCCTGTACCGTTCCGTAACTGCCTGCAAGGGTCTTTAGGCTTCCGTAGGGGCTGGTAGGGTTCCATAAAGTTCCGTGGGTTCCTGCAGAGTTCTGCAAGTGCCCGCAAGGGCCTGTAGGGGCATACAGTGTTTCTGCCAGGTTCCGTAGAGTTCCGTAGGGGCCATATTTTTCTGTAGTGGCTGGTAGTATTCTGTAGGGGTCTGTAGGTTTTCCGTAGGTTCTGTAGGAGCCCATAGGGTTTTAGTGAGGTTCCGTTGTGTTGCTAAGGGTCTTGTAGAGTGCTGTCGGGTCCTGGAGTATTCTGTAGGGTTCCAGAGGGGCTCGTAGGGTTCCATCGAAATCTATAGGGTTCCCTAGGGGCCCATAGAGTCCCGTAGATTTCCGTAGGGACCTGTAGGGTTGTGTAAGTGCCCGCAGAAGTCTGTAGGAGTCTGTGGGATTCTGTAAGGTTCCGGAGGGTTCTGCAGGGTTCCGTAGGGGCCCGTAGAGTTCCGTAGTGGCTGGTAAAGTTCCGTAGGGCCCTGTGGGGTTCTGTATGGACCTGTAGGGTTCCGTAGGGGCCTGCAGGGTTCCGTAAGTGCCCGCAGGTGTCTGTAGGGTTCCGTAGGGGTCTGTAGGGTTCCGTAGGCACCTGCAGTGTTCTGTAGGAGCCCATAGGGTTTTAGTGAGGTTCCGTTGTGTTGCTAAGCGTCTTGTAGAGTGCTGTCGGGTCCTGGAGTATTCTGTAGGGTTCCAGAGGGCCTCATAGTGTTCCATCGAAATCTATAGGGTTCCCTAGGGGCGCATAGAGTCCCGTAGATTGCCGTAGGGGCCTGTAGGGTTGTGTAAGTGCTCGCAGGGGTTGGTAGGAGCTTGTAGGGTTCCATAAGTTTCCAGAGGGTTGTGTAGGGTTCCGTAGGGGCCTGTGGTGTTCCCTAGGGGCCTGTAGAGTCTCATACGGTTCCGTAGGGGCCTGTGGTGTTCCCTAGGGGCCTGTAGAGTCTCGTACAGTTCCGTAGGGTCCTGTAGGTTTCCATAAGTGCCCGCAGAGGTCTGAAGGGGCCCGTACTGTTCCGTAAGGATCCATAGGGCTCCGTAGAGCTTCGTAGGTTCCCTAGAGGCCTCTGGAGTACCGCAGGAGCCAGTAGTGTTCTGTAGGGGCCCGTAGGATTCCTTCCATAGGGGCTGGCAGTGTTCCGTAGGGTCCTCTAGGGTTGTTTAAGTGCCCGCAGAAGTCTGTAGGAGTCTGTGGGATTCTGTAAGGTTCCGGAGGGTTCTGCAGGGTTCCGTAGGGGCCCGTAGAGTTCCGTAGTGGCTGGTAAAGTTCCGTAGGGCCCTGTGGGGTTCTGTATGGACCTGTAGGGTTCCGTAGGGGCCTGCAGGGTTCTGTAAGTGCCCGTAGGTGTCTGTAGGGTTCCGTAGGCACCTGCAGTATTCTGTAGGAGCCCATAGGGTTTTAGTGAGGTTCCGTTGTGTTGCTAAGGGTCTTGTAGAGTGCTGTCGGGTCCTGGAGTATTCTGTAGGGTTCCAGAGGGGCTGGTAGGGTTCCGTCGAAATCTGAAGGGTTCCCTAGGGGCCCGTAGAGTCCCATAGATTTCCGTAGGGGCCTGTAGGGTTGTGTAAGTGCCCGCAGGGGTTGGTAGGAGCTTGTAGGGTGCCATATGTTTCCGGAGGGTTGTGTAGGGTTCCGTAGGGGCCTGTGGTGTTCCCTAGGGGCCTGTAGAGTCTCGTACAGTTTCGGTAGGGTCCTGTAGGTTTCCATAAGTGCCCGCAGAGGTCTGAAGGGGCCCGTACTGTTCCGTAAGGATCCATAGGGTTCCGTAGAGCTTCGTAGGTTCCCTAGAGGCCTGTGGAGTACCGCAGGAGCCAGTAGTGTTCCATAGGGTCCTCTAGGGTTGAGTAAGTGCCCGCAGGAGTCTGTAGGAATCCGTGGGGTTCTGGAGGGTTCTGCAGGGTTCCGTAGGGGCCCGTAGAGTTCCGTAGTGGCTGGTAAAGTTCCCTAGGTCCCTGTACCGTTCCGTAACTGCCTGCAAGGGTCTTTAGGCTTCCGTAGGGGCTGGTAGGGTTCCATAAAGTTCCGTGGGTTCCTGCAGAGTTCTGCAAGTGCCCGCAAGGGCCTGTAGGGGCACACAGTGTTTCTGCCAGGTTCCGTAGAGTTCCATAGGGGCCATATTTTTCTGTAGTGGCTGGTAGTATTCTGTAGGGGTCTGTAGGTTTCCGTAGGCGCCTACAGTGTTCTGTACGAGCCTATAGGGTTTTAGTGAGGTTCCGTTGTGTTGCTAAGGGTCTTGTAGAGTGCTGTCGGGTCCTGGAGTATTCTGTAGGGTTCCAGAGGGGCTCGTAGGGTTCCATCGAAATCTATAGGGTTCCCTAGGGGCCCATAGAGTCCCGTAGATTTCCGTAGGGACCTGTAGGGTTGTGTAAGTGCCCGCAGAAGTCTGTAGGAGTCTGTGGGATTCTGTAAGGTTCCGGAGGGTTCTGCAGGGTTCCGTAGGGGCCCGTAGAGTTCCGTAGTGGCTGGTAAAGTTCCGTAGGGCCCTGTGGGGTTCTGTATGGACCTGTAGGGTTCCGTAGGGGCCTGCAGGGTTCCGTAAGTGCCCGCAGGTGTCTGTAGGGTTCCGTAGGGGTCTGTAGGGTTCCGTAGGCACCTGCAGTGTTCTGTAGGAGCCCATAGGGTTTTAGTGAGGTTCCGTTGTGTTGCTAAGGGTCTTGTAGAGTGCTGTCGGGTCCTGGAGTATTCTGTAGGGTTCCAGAGGGCCTCATAGTGTTCCATCGAAATCTATAGGGTTCCCTAGGGGCGCATAGAGTCCCGTAGATTGCCGTAGGGGCCTGTAGGGTTGTGTAAGTGCTCGCAGGGGTTGGTAGGAGCTTGTAGGGTTCCATAAGTTTCCAGAGGGTTGTGTAGGGTTCCGTAGGGGCCTGTGGTGTTCCCTAGGGGCCTGTAGAGTCTCGTACAGTTCCCTAGGGTCCTGTAGGTTTCCATAAGTGCCCGCAGAGGTCTGAAGGGGCCCGTACTGTTCCGTAAGGATCCATAGGGCTCCGTAGAGCTTCGTAGGTTCCCTAGAGGCCTGTGGAGTACCGCAGGAGCCAGTAGTGTTCTGTAGGGGCCTGTAGGGTTCCTTCCATAGGGGCTGGCAGTGTTCCGTAGGGTCCTCTAGGGTTGTTTAAGTGCCCGCAGAAGTCTGTAGGAGTCTGTGGGATTCTGTAAGATTCCGGAGGGTTCTGCAGGGTTCCGTAGGGGCCCGTAGAGTTCCGTAGTGGCTGGTAAAGTTCCGTAGGGCCCTGTGGGGTTCTGTATGGACCTGTAGGGTTCCGTAGGGGCCTGCAGTGTTCTGTAAGTGCCCGTAGGTGTCTGTAGGGTTCCATAGGCACCTGCAGTATTCTGTAGGAGCCCATAGGGTTTTAGTGAGGTTCCGTTGTGTTGCTAAGGGTCTTGTAGAGTGCTGTCGGGTCCTGGAGTATTCTGTAGGGTTCCAGAGGGGCTGGTAGGGTTCCGTCGAAATCTGAAGGGTTCCCTAGGGGCCCGTAGAGTCCCATAGATTTCTGTAGGGGCCTGTAGGGTTGTGTAAGTGCCCGCAGGGGTTGGTAGGAGCTTGTAGGGTGCCATATGTTTCCGGAGGGTTGTGTAGGGTTCCGTAGGGGCCTGTGGTGTTCCCTAGGGGCCTGTAGAGTCTCGTACAGTTTCGGTAGGGTCCTGTAGGTTTCCATAAGCGCCCGCAGAGGTCTGAAGGGGCCCGTACTGTTCCGTAAGGATCCATAGGGTTCCGTAGAGCTTCGTAGGTTCCCTAGAGGCCTGTGGAGTACCGCAGGAGCCAGTAGTGTTCCATAGGGTCCTCTAGGGTTGAGTAAGTGCCCGCAGGAGTCTGTAGGAATCCGTGGGGTTCTGGAGGGTTCTGCAGGGTTCCGTAGGGGCCCGTAGAGTTCCGTAGTGGCTGGTAAAGTTCCGTAGGGCCCTGTACCGTTCCGTAACTGCCTGCAAGGGTCTTTAGGCTTCCGTAGGGGCTGGTAGGGTTCCATAAAGTTCCGTGGGTTCCTGCAGAGTTCTGCAAGTGCCCGCAAGGGCCTGTAGGGGCATACAGTGTTTCTGCCAGGTTCCGTAGAGTTCCGTAGGGGCCATATTTTTCTGTAGTGGCTGGTAGTATTCTGTAGGGGTCTGTAGGTTTTCCGTAGGTTCTGTAGGAGCCCATAGGGTTTTAGTGAGGTTCCGTTGTGTTGCTAAGGGTCTTGTAGAGTGCTGTCGGGTCCTGGAGTATTCTGTAGGGTTCCAGAGGGGCTCGTAGGGTTCCATCGAAATCTATAGGGTTCCCTAGGGGCCCATAGAGTCCCGTAGATTTCCGTAGGGACCTGTAGGGTTGTGTAAGTGCCCGCAGAAGTCTGTAGGAGTCTGTGGGATTCTGTAAGGTTCCGGAGGGTTCTGCAGGGTTCCGTAGGGGCCCGTAGAGTTCCGTAGTGGCTGGTAAAGTTCCGTAGGGCCCTGTGGGGTTCTGTATGGACCTGTAGGGTTCCGTAGGGGCCTGCAGGGTTCCGTAAGTGCCCGCAGGTGTCTGTAGGGTTCCGTAGGGGTCTGTAGGGTTCCGTAGGCACCTGCAGTGTTCTGTAGGAGCCCATAGGGTTTTAGTGAGGTTCCGTTGTGTTGCTAAGGGTCTTGTAGAGTGCTGTCGGGTCCTGGAGTATTCTGTAGGGTTCCAGAGGGCCTCATAGTGTTCCATCGAAATCTATAGGGTTCCCTAGGGGCGCATAGAGTCCCGTAGATTGCCGTAGGGGCCTGTAGGGTTGTGTAAGTGCTCGCAGGGGTTGGTAGGAGCTTGTAGGGTTCCATAAGTTTCCAGAGGGTTGTGTAGGGTTCCGTAGGGGCCTGTGGTGTTCCCTAGGGGCCTGTAGAGTCTCATACGGTTCCGTAGGGGCCTGTGGTGTTCCCTAGGGGCCTGTAGAGTCTCGTACAGTTCCGTAGGGTCCTGTAGGTTTCCATAAGTGCCCGCAGAGGTCTGAAGGGGCCCGTACTGTTCCGTAAGGATCCATAGGGCTCCGTAGAGCTTCGTAGGTTCCCTAGAGGCCTCTGGAGTACCGCAGGAGCCAGTAGTGTTCTGTAGGGGCCCGTAGGATTCCTTCCATAGGGGCTGGCAGTGTTCCGTAGGGTCCTCTAGGGTTGTTTAAGTGCCCGCAGAAGTCTGTAGGAGTCTGTGGGATTCTGTAAGGTTCCGGAGGGTTCTGCAGGGTTCCGTAGGGGCCCGTAGAGTTCCGTAGTGGCTGGTAAAGTTCCGTAGGGCCCTGTGGGGTTCTGTATGGACCTGTAGGGTTCCGTAGGGGCCTGCAGGGTTCTGTAAGTGCCCGTAGGTGTCTGTAGGGTTCCGTAGGCACCTGCAGTATTCTGTAGGAGCCCATAGGGTTTTAGTGAGGTTCCGTTGTGTTGCTAAGGGTCTTGTAGAGTGCTGTCGGGTCCTGGAGTATTCTGTAGGGTTCCAGAGGGGCTGGTAGGGTTCCGTCGAAATCTGAAGGGTTCCCTAGGGGCCCGTAGAGTCCCATAGATTTCCGTAGGGGCCTGTAGGGTTGTGTAAGTGCCCGCAGGGGTTGGTAGGAGCTTGTAGGGTGCCATATGTTTCCGGAGGGTTGTGTAGGGTTCCGTAGGGGCCTGTGGTGTTCCCTAGGGGCCTGTAGAGTCTCGTACAGTTTCGGTAGGGTCCTGTAGGTTTCCATAAGTGCCCGCAGAGGTCTGAAGGGGCCCGTACTGTTCCGTAAGGATCCATAGGGTTCCGTAGAGCTTCGTAGGTTCCCTAGAGGCCTGTGGAGTACCGCAGGAGCCAGTAGTGTTCCATAGGGTCCTCTAGGGTTGAGTAAGTGCCCGCAGGAGTCTGTAGGAATCCGTGGGGTTCTGGAGGGTTCTGCAGGGTTCCGTAGGGGCCCGTAGAGTTCCGTAGTGGCTGGTAAAGTTCCCTAGGTCCCTGTACCGTTCCGTAACTGCCTGCAAGGGTCTTTAGGCTTCCGTAGGGGCTGGTAGGGTTCCATAAAGTTCCGTGGGTTCCTGCAGAGTTCTGCAAGTGCCCGCAAGGGCCTGTAGGGGCCCACAGTGTTTCTGCCAGGTTCCGTAGAGTTCCATAGGGGCCATATTTTTCTGTAGTGGCTGGTAGTATTCTGTAGGGGTCTGTAGGTTTCCGTAGGCGCCTACAGTGTTCTGTACGAGCCTATAGGGTTTTAGTGAGGTTCCGTTGTGTTGCTAAGGGTCTTGTAGAGTGCTGTCGGGTCCTGGAGTATTCTGTAGGGTTCCAGAGGGGCTCGTAGGGTTCCATCGAAATCTATAGGGTTCCCTAGGGGCCCATAGAGTCCCGTAGATTTCCGTAGGGACCTGTAGGGTTGTGTAAGTGCCCGCAGAAGTCTGTAGGAGTCTGTGGGATTCTGTAAGGTTCCGGAGGGTTCTGCAGGGTTCCGTAGGGGCCCGTAGAGTTCCGTAGTGGCTGGTAAAGTTCCGTAGGGCCCTGTGGGGTTCTGTATGGACCTGTAGGGTTCCGTAGGGGCCTGCAGGGTTCCGTAAGTGCCCGCAGGTGTCTGTAGGGTTCCGTAGGGGTCTGTAGGGTTCCGTAGGCACCTGCAGTGTTCTGTAGGAGCCCATAGGGTTTTAGTGAGGTTCCGTTGTGTTGCTAAGGGTCTTGTAGAGTGCTGTCGGGTCCTGGAGTATTCTGTAGGGTTCCAGAGGGGCTGGTAGGGTTCCGTCGAAATCTGAAGGGTTCCCTAGGGGCCCGTAGAGTCCCATAGATTTCTGTAGGGGCCTGTAGGGTTGTGTAAGTGCCCGCAGGGGTTGGTAGGAGCTTGTAGGGTTCCATAAGTTTCCAGAGGGTTGTGTAGGGTTCCGTAGGGGCCTGTGGTGTTCCCTAGGGGCCTGTAGAGTCTCATACGGTTCCGTAGGGGCCTGTGGTGTTCCCTAGGGGCCTGTAGAGTCTCGTACAGTTCCGTAGGGTCCTGTAGGTTTCCATAAGTGCCCGCAGAGGTCTGAAGGGGCCCGTACTGTTCCGTAAGGATCCATAGGGCTCCGTAGAGCTTCGTAGGTTCCCTAGAGGCCTGTGGAGTACCGTAGGAGCCAGTAGTGTTCTGTAGGGGCCCGTAGGATTCCTTCCATAGGGGCTGGCAGTGTTCCGTAGGGTCCTCTAGGGTTGTTTAAGTGCCCGCAGAAGTCTGTAGGAGTCTGTGGGATTCTGTAAGGTTCCGGAGGGTTCTGCAGGGTTCCGTAGGGGCCCGTAGAGTTCCGTAGTGGCTGGTAAAGTTCCATAGGGCCCTGTGGGGTTCTGTATGGACCTGTAGGGTTCCGTAGGGGCCTGCAGGGTTCCGTAAGTGCCCGCAGGTGTCTGTAGGGTTCCGTAGGGGTCTGTAGGGTTCCGTAGGCACCTGCAGTGTTCTGTAGGAGCCCATAGGGTTTTAGTGAGGTTCCGTTGTGTTGCTAAGGGTCTTGTAGAGTGCTGTCGGGTCCTGGAGTATTCTGTAGGGTTCCAGAGGGGCTCGTAGGGTTCCATCGAAATCTATAGGGTTCCCTAGGGGCCCATAGAGTCCCGTAGATTTCCGTAGGGACCTGTAGGGTTGTGTAAGTGCCCGCAGAAGTCTGTAGGAGTCTGTGGGATTCTGTAAGGTTCCGGAGGGTTCTGCAGGGTTCCGTAGGGGCCCGTAGAGTTCCGTAGTGGCTGGTAAAGTTCCGTAGGGCCCTGTGGGGTTCTGTATGGACCTGTAGGGTTCCGTAGGGGCCTGCAGGGTTCCGTAAGTGCCCGCAGGTGTCTGTAGGGTTCCGTAGGGGTCTGTAGGGTTCCGTAGGCACCTGCAGTGTTCTGTAGGAGCCCATAGGGTTTTAGTGAGGTTCCGTTGTGTTGCTAAGGGTCTTGTAGAGTGCTGTCGGGTCCTGGAGTATTCTGTAGGGTTCCAGAGGGCCTCATAGTGTTCCATCGAAATCTATAGGGTTCCCTAGGGGCGCATAGAGTCCCGTAGATTGCCGTAGGGGCCTGTAGGGTTGTGTAAGTGCTCGCAGGGGTTGGTAGGAGCTTGTAGGGTTCCATAAGTTTCCAGAGGGTTGTGTAGGGTTCCGTAGGGGCCTGTGGTGTTCCCTAGGGGCCTGTAGAGTCTCGTACAGTTCCCTAGGGTCCTGTAGGTTTCCATAAGTGCCCGCAGAGGTCTGAAGGGGCCCGTACTGTTCCGTAAGGATCCATAGGGCTCCGTAGAGCTTCGTAGGTTCCCTAGAGGCCTGTGGAGTACCGCAGGAGCCAGTAGTGTTCTGTAGGGGCCTGAGGGGTTCCTTCCATAGGGGCTGGCAGTGTTCCGTAGGGTCCTCTAGGGTTGTTTAAGTGCCCGCAGAAGTCTGTAGGAGTCTGTGGGATTCTGTAAGATTCCGGAGGGTTCTGCAGGGTTCTGTAGGGGCCCGTAGAGTTCCGTAGTGGCTGGTAAAGTTCCGTAGGGCCCTGTGGGGTTCTGTATGGACCTGTAGGGTTCCGTAGGGGCCTGCAGGGTTCTGTAAGTGCCCGTAGGTGTCTGTAGGGTTCCATAGGCACCTGCAGTATTCTGTAGGAGCCCATAGGGTTTTAGTGAGGTTCCGTTGTGTTGCTAAGGGTCTTGTAGAGTGCTGTCGGGTCCTGGAGTATTCTGTAGGGTTCCAGAGGGGCTGGTAGGGTTCCGTCGAAATCTGAAGGGTTCCCTAGGGGCCCGTAGAGTCCCATAGATTTCTGTAGGGGCCTGTAGGGTTGTGTAAGTGCCCGCAGGGGTTGGTAGGAGCTTGTAGGGTGCCATATGTTTCCGGAGGGTTGTGTAGGGTTCCGTAGGGGCCTGTGGTGTTCCCTAGGGGCCTGTAGAGTCTCGTACAGTTTCGGTAGGGTCCTGTAGGTTTCCATAAGCGCCCGCAGAGGTCTGAAGGGGCCCGTACTGTTCCGTAAGGATCCATAGGGTTCCGTAGAGCTTCGTAGGTTCCCTAGAGGCCTGTGGAGTACCGCAGGAGCCAGTAGTGTTCCATAGGGTCCTCTAGGGTTGAGTAAGTGCCCGCAGGAGTCTGTAGGAATCCGTGGGGTTCTGGAGGGTTCTGCAGGGTTCCGTAGGTGCCCGTAGAGTTCCGTAGTGGCTGGTAAAGTTCCGTAGGGCCCTGTACCGTTCCGTAACTGCCTGCAAGGGTCTTTAGGCTTCCGTAGGGGCTGGTAGGGTTCCATAAAGTTCCGTGGGTTCCTGCAGAGTTCTGCAAGTGCCCGCAAGGGCCTGTAGGGGCACACAGTGTTTCTGCCAGGTTCCGTAGAGTTCCGTAGGGGCCATATTTTTCTGTAGTGGCTGGTAGTATTCTGTAGGGGTCTGTAGGTTTTCCGTAGGTTCTGTAGGAGCCCATAGGGTTTTAGTGAGGTTCCGTTGTGTTGCTAAGGGTCTTGTAGAGTGCTGTCGGGTCCTGGAGTATTCTGTAGGGTTCCAGAGGGGCTCGTAGGGTTCCATCGAAATCTATAGGGTTCCCTAGGGGCCCATAGAGTCCCGTAGATTTCCGTAGGGACCTGTAGGGTTGTGTAAGTGCCCGCAGAAGTCTGTAGGAGTCTGTGGGATTCTGTAAGGTTCCGGAGGGTTCTGCAGGGTTCCGTAGGGGCCCGTAGAGTTCCGTAGTGGCTGGTAAAGTTCCGTAGGGCCCTGTGGGGTTCTGTATGGACCTGTAGGGTTCCGTAGGGGCCTGCAGGGTTCCGTAAGTGCCCGCAGGTGTCTGTAGGGTTCCGTAGGGGTCTGTAGGGTTCCGTAGGCACCTGCAGTGTTCTGTAGGAGCCCATAGGGTTTTAGTGAGGTTCCGTTGTGTTGCTAAGGGTCTTGTAGAGTGCTGTCGGGTCCTGGAGTATTCTGTAGGGTTCCAGAGGGCCTCATAGTGTTCCATCGAAATCTATAGGGTTCCCTAGGGGCGCATAGAGTCCCGTAGATTGCCGTAGGGGCCTGTAGGGTTGTGTAAGTGCTCGCAGGGGTTGGTAGGAGCTTGTAGGGTTCCATAAGTTTCCAGAGGGTTGTGTAGGGTTCCGTAGGGGCCTGTGGTGTTCCCTAGGGGCCTGTAGAGTCTCATACGGTTCCGTAGGGGCCTGTGGTGTTCCCTAGGGGCCTGTAGAGTCTCGTACAGTTCCGTAGGGTCCTGTAGGTTTCCATAAGTGTCCGCAGAGGTCTGAAGGGGCCCGTACTGTTCCGTAAGGATCCATAGGGCTCCGTAGAGCTTCGTAGGTTCCCTAGAGGCCTCTGGAGTACCGCAGGAGCCAGTAGTGTTCTGTAGGGGCCCGTAGGATTCCTTCCATAGGGGCTGGCAGTGTTCCGTAGGGTCCTCTAGGGTTGTTTAAGTGCCCGCAGAAGTCTGTAGGAGTCTGTGGGATTCTGTAAGGTTCCGGAGGGTTCTGCAGGGTTCCGTAGGGGCCCGTAGAGTTCCGTAGTGGCTGGTAAAGTTCCGTAGGGCCCTGTGGGGTTCTGTATGGACCTGTAGGGTTCCGTAGGGGCCTGCAGGGTTCTGTAAGTGCCCGTAGGTGTCTGTAGGGTTCCGTAGGCACCTGCAGTATTCTGTAGGAGCCCATAGGGTTTTAGTGAGGTTCCGTTGTGTTGCTAAGGGTCTTGTAGAGTGCTGTCGGGTCCTGGAGTATTCTGTAGGGTTCCAGAGGGGCTGGTAGGGTTCCGTTGAAATCTGAAGGGTTCCCTAGGGGCCCGTAGAGTCCCATAGATTTCCGTAGGGGCCTGTAGGGTTGTGTAAGTGCCCGCAGGGGTTGGTAGGAGCTTGTAGGGTGCCATATGTTTCCGGAGGGTTGTGTAGGGTTCCGTAGGGGCCTGTGGTGTTCCCTAGGGGCCTGTAGAGTCTCGTACAGTTTCGGTAGGGTCCTGTAGGTTTCCATAAGTGCCCGCAGAGGTCTGAAGGGGCCCGTACTGTTCCGTAAGGATCCATAGGGTTCCGTAGAGCTTCGTAGGTTCCCTAGAGGCCTGTGGAGTACCGCAGGAGCCAGTAGTGTTCCATAGGGTCCTCTAGGGTTGAGTAAGTGCCCGCAGGAGTCTGTAGGAATCCGTGGGGTTCTGGAGGGTTCTGCAGGGTTCCGTAGGGGCCCGTAGAGTTCCGTAGTGGCTGGTAAAGTTCCCTAGGTCCCTGTACCGTTCCGTAACTGCCTGCAAGGGTCTTTAGGCTTCCGTAGGGGCTGGTAGGGTTCCATAAAGTTCCGTGGGTTCCTGCAGAGTTCTGCAAGTGCCCGCAAGGGCCTGTAGGGGCACACAGTGTTTCTGCCAGGTTCCGTAGAGTTCCATAGGGGCCATATTTTTCTGTAGTGGCTGGTAGTATTCTGTAGGGGTCTGTAGGTTTCCGTAGGCGCCTACAGTGTTCTGTACGAGCCTATAGGGTTTTAGTGAGGTTCCGTTGTGTTGCTAAGGGTCTTGTAGAGTGCTGTCGGGTCCTGGAGTATTCTGTAGGGTTCCAGAGGGGCTCGTAGGGTTCCATCGAAATCTATAGGGTTCCCTAGGGGCCCATAGAGTCCCGTAGATTTCCGTAGGGACCTGTAGGGTTGTGTAAGTGCCCGCAGAAGTCTGTAGGAGTCTGTGGGATTCTGTAAGGTTCCGGAGGGTTCTGCAGGGTTCCGTAGGGGCCCGTAGAGTTCCGTAGTGGCTGGTAAAGTTCCGTAGGGCCCTGTGGGGTTCTGTATGGACCTGTAGGGTTCCGTAGGGGCCTGCAGGGTTCCGTAAGTGCCCGCAGGTGTCTGTAGGGTTCCGTAGGGGTCTGTAGGGTTCCGTAGGCACCTGCAGTGTTCTGTAGGAGCCCATAGGGTTTTAGTGAGGTTCCGTTGTGTTGCTAAGGGTCTTGTAGAGTGCTGTCGGGTCCTGGAGTATTCTGTAGGGTTCCAGAGGGGCTGGTAGGGTTCCGTCGAAATCTGAAGGGTTCCCTAGGGGCCCGTAGAGTCCCATAGATTTCTGTAGGGGCCTGTAGGGTTGTGTAAGTGCCCGCAGGGGTTGGTAGGAGCTTGTAGGGTTCCATAAGTTTCCAGAGGGTTGTGTAGGGTTCCGTAGGGGCCTGTGGTGTTCCCTAGGGGCCTGTAGAGTCTCATACGGTTCCGTAGGGGCCTGTGGTGTTCCCTAGGGGCCTGTAGAGTCTCGTACAGTTCCGTAGGGTCCTGTAGGTTTCCATAAGTGCCCGCAGAGGTCTGAAGGGGCCCGTACTGTTCCGTAAGGATCCATAGGGCTCCGTAGAGCTTCGTAGGTTCCCTAGAGGCCTCTGGAGTACCGCAGGAGCCAGTAGTGTTCTGTAGGGGCCCGTAGGATTCCTTCCATAGGGGCTGGCAGTGTTCCGTAGGGTCCTCTAGGGTTGTTTAAGTGCCCGCAGAAGTCTGTAGGAGTCTGTGGGATTCTGTAAGGTTCCGGAGGGTTCTGCAGGGTTCCGTAGGGGCCCGTAGAGTTCCGTAGTGGCTGGTAAAGTTCCATAGGGCCCTGTGGGGTTCTGTATGGACCTGTAGGGTTCCGTAGGGGCCTGCAGGGTTCCGTAAGTGCCCGCAGGTGTCTGTAGGGTTCCGTAGGGGTCTGTAGGGTTCCGTAGGCACCTGCAGTGTTCTGTAGGAGCCCATAGGGTTTTAGTGAGGTTCCGTTGTGTTGCTAAGGGTCTTGTAGAGTGCTGTCGGGTCCTGGAGTATTCTGTAGGGTTCCAGAGGGGCTCGTAGGGTTCCATCGAAATCTATAGGGTTCCCTAGGGGCCCATAGAGTCCCGTAGATTTCCGTAGGGACCTGTAGGGTTGTGTAAGTGCCCGCAGAAGTCTGTAGGAGTCTGTGGGATTCTGTAAGGTTCCGGAGGGTTCTGCAGGGTTCCGTAGGGGCCCGTAGAGTTCCGTAGTGGCTGGTAAAGTTCCGTAGGGCCCTGTGGGGTTCTGTATGGACCTGTAGGGTTCCGTAGGGGCCTGCAGGGTTCCGTAAGTGCCCGCAGGTGTCTGTAGGGTTCCGTAGGGGTCTGTAGGGTTCCGTAGGCACCTGCAGTGTTCTGTAGGAGCCCATAGGGTTTTAGTGAGGTTCCGTTGTGTTGCTAAGGGTCTTGTAGAGTGCTGTCGGGTCCTGGAGTATTCTGTAGGGTTCCAGAGGGCCTCATAGTGTTCCATCGAAATCTATAGGGTTCCCTAGGGGCGCATAGAGTCCCGTAGATTGCCGTAGGGGCCTGTAGGGTTGTGTAAGTGCTCGCAGGGGTTGGTAGGAGCTTGTAGGGTTCCATAAGTTTCCAGAGGGTTGTGTAGGGTTCCGTAGGGGCCTGTGGTGTTCCCTAGGGGCCTGTAGAGTCTCATACGGTTCCGTAGGGGCCTGTGGTGTTCCCTAGGGGCCTGTAGAGTCTCGTACAGTTCCGTAGGGTCCTGTAGGTTTCCATAAGTGTCCGCAGAGGTCTGAAGGGGCCCGTACTGTTCCGTAAGGATCCATAGGGCTCCGTAGAGCTTCGTAGGTTCCCTAGAGGCCTCTGGAGTACCGCAGGAGCCAGTAGTGTTCTGTAGGGGCCCGTAGGATTCCTTCCATAGGGGCTGGCAGTGTTCCGTAGGGTCCTCTAGGGTTGTTTAAGTGCCCGCAGAAGTCTGTAGGAGTCTGTGGGATTCTGTAAGGTTCCAGAGGGTTCTGCAGGGTTCCGTAGGGGCCCGTAGAGTTCCGTAGTGGCTGGTAAAGTTCCGTAGGGCCCTGTGGGGTTCTGTATGGACCTGTAGGGTTCCGTAGGGGCCTGCAGGGTTCTGTAAGTGCCCGTAGGTGTCTGTAGGGTTCCGTAGGCACCTGCAGTATTCTGTAGGAGCCCATAGGGTTTTAGTGAGGTTCCGTTGTGTTGCTAAGGGTCTTGTAGAGTGCTGTCGGGTCCTGGAGTATTCTGTAGGGTTCCAGAGGGGCTGGTAGGGTTCCGTTGAAATCTGAAGGGTTCCCTAGGGGCCCGTAGAGTCCCATAGATTTCCGTAGGGGCCTGTAGGGTTGTGTAAGTGCCCGCAGGGGTTGGTAGGAGCTTGTAGGGTGCCATATGTTTCCGGAGGGTTGTGTAGGGTTCCGTAGGGGCCTGTGGTGTTCCCTAGGGGCCTGTAGAGTCTCGTACAGTTTTGGTAGGGTCCTGTAGGTTTCCATAAGTGCCCGCAGAGGTCTGAAGGGGCCCGTACTGTTCCGTAAGGATCCATAGGGTTCCGTAGAGCTTCGTAGGTTCCCTAGAGGCCTGTGGAGTACCGCAGGAGCCAGTAGTGTTCCATAGGGTCCTCTAGGGTTGAGTAAGTGCCCGCAGGAGTCTGTAGGAATCCGTGGGGTTCTGGAGGGTTCTGCAGGGTTCCGTAGGGGCCCGTAGAGTTCCGTAGTGGCTGGTAAAGTTCCCTAGGTCCCTGTACCGTTCCGTAACTGCCTGCAAGGGTCTTTAGGCTTCCGTAGGGGCTGGTAGGGTTCCATAAAGTTCCGTGGGTTCCTGCAGAGTTCTGCAAGTGCCCGCAAGGGCCTGTAGGGGCACACAGTGTTTCTGCCAGGTTCCGTAGAGTTCCATAGGGGCCATATTTTTCTGTAGTGGCTGGTAGTATTCTGTAGGGGTCTGTAGGTTTCCGTAGGCGCCTACAGTGTTCTGTACGAGCCTATAGGGTTTTAGTGAGGTTCCGTTGTGTTGCTAAGGGTCTTGTAGAGTGCTGTCGGGTCCTGGAGTATTCTGTAGGGTTCCAGAGGGGCTCGTAGGGTTCCATCGAAATCTATAGGGTTCCCTAGGGGCCCATAGAGTCCCGTAGATTTCCGTAGGGACCTGTAGGGTTGTGTAAGTGCCCGCAGAAGTCTGTAGGAGTCTGTGGGATTCTGTAAGGTTCCGGAGGGTTCTGCAGGGTTCCGTAGGGGCCCGTAGAGTTCCGTAGTGGCTGGTAAAGTTCCGTAGGGCCCTGTGGGGTTCTGTATGGACCTGTAGGGTTCCGTAGGGGCCTGCAGGGTTCCGTAAGTGCCCGCAGGTGTCTGTAGGGTTCCGTAGGGGTCTGTAGGGTTCCGTAGGCACCTGCAGTGTTCTGTAGGAGCCCATAGGGTTTTAGTGAGGTTCCGTTGTGTTGCTAAGGGTCTTGTAGAGTGCTGTCGGGTCCTGGAGTATTCTGTAGGGTTCCAGAGGGCCTCATAGTGTTCCATCGAAATCTATAGGGTTCCCTAGGGGCGCATAGAGTCCCGTAGATTGCCGTAGGGGCCTGTAGGGTTGTGTAAGTGCTCGCAGGGGTTGGTAGGAGCTTGTAGGGTTCCATAAGTTTCCAGAGGGTTGTGTAGGGTTCCGTAGGGGCCTGTGGTGTTCCCTAGGGGCCTGTAGAGTCTCATACGGTTCCGTAGGGGCCTGTGGTGTTCCCTAGGGGCCTGTAGAGTCTCGTACAGTTCCGTAGGGTCCTGTAGGTTTCCATAAGTGCCCGCAGAGGTCTGAAGGGGCCCGTACTGTTCCGTAAGGATCCATAGGGCTCCGTAGAGCTTCGTAGGTTCCCTAGAGGCCTGTGGAGTACCGCAGGAGCCAGTAGTGTTCTGTAGGGGCCCGTAGGATTCCTTCCATAGGGGCTGGCAGTGTTCCGTAGGGTCCTCTAGGGTTGTTTAAGTGCCCGCAGAAGTCTGTAGGAGTCTGTGGGATTCTGTAAGGTTCCGGAGGGTTCTGCAGGGTTCCGTAGGGGCCCGTAGAGTTCCGTAGTGGCTGGTAAAGTTCCATAGGGCCCTGTGGGGTTCTGTATGGACCTGTAGGGTTCCGTAGGGGCCTGCAGGGTTCCGTAAGTGCCCGCAGGTGTCTGTAGGGTTCCGTAGGGGTCTGTAGGGTTCCGTAGGCACCTGCAGTGTTCTGTAGGAGCCCATAGGGTTTTAGTGAGGTTCCGTTGTGTTGCTAAGGGTCTTGTAGAGTGCTGTCGGGTCCTGGAGTATTCTGTAGGGTTCCAGAGGGGCTCGTAGGGTTCCATCGAAATCTATAGGGTTCCCTAGGGGCCCATAGAGTCCCGTAGATTTCCGTAGGGACCTGTAGGGTTGTGTAAGTGCCCGCAGAAGTCTGTAGGAGTCTGTGGGATTCTGTAAGGTTCCGGAGGGTTCTGCAGGGTTCCGTAGGGGCCCGTAGAGTTCCGTAGTGGCTGGTAAAGTTCCGTAGGGCCCTGTGGGGTTCTGTATGGACCTGTAGGGTTCCGTAGGGGCCTGCAGGGTTCCGTAAGTGCCCGCAGGTGTCTGTAGGGTTCCGTAGGGGTCTGTAGGGTTCCGTAGGCACCTGCAGTGTTCTGTAGGAGCCCATAGGGTTTTAGTGAGGTTCCGTTGTGTTGCTAAGGGTCTTGTAGAGTGCTGTCGGGTCCTGGAGTATTCTGTAGGGTTCCAGAGGGCCTCATAGTGTTCCATCGAAATCTATAGGGTTCCCTAGGGGCGCATAGAGTCCCGTAGATTGCCGTAGGGGCCTGTAGGGTTGTGTAAGTGCTCGCAGGGGTTGGTAGGAGCTTGTAGGGTTCCATAAGTTTCCAGAGGGTTGTGTAGGGTTCCGTAGGGGCCTGTGGTGTTCCCTAGGGGCCTGTAGAGTCTCGTACAGTTCCGTAGGGTCCTGTAGGTTTCCATAAGTGCCCGCAGAGGTCTGAAGGGGCCCGTACTGTTCCGTAAGGATCCATAGGGCTCCGTAGAGCTTCGTAGGTTCCCTAGAGGCCTGTGGAGTACCGCAGGAGCCAGTAGTGTTCTGTAGGGGCCTGTAGGGTTCCTTCCATAGGGGCTGGCAGTGTTCCGTAGGGTCCTCTAGGGTTGTTTAAGTGCCCGCAGAAGTCTGTAGGAGTCTGTGGGATTCTGTAAGATTCCGGAGGGTTCTGCAGGGTTCTGTAGGGGCCCGTAGAGTTCCGTAGTGGCTGGTAAAGTTCCGTAGGGCCCTGTGGGGTTCTGTATGGACCTGTAGGGTTCCGTAGGGGCCTGCAGGGTTCTGTAAGTGCCCGTAGGTGTCTGTAGGGTTCCATAGGCACCTGCAGTATTCTGTAGGAGCCCATAGGGTTTTAGTGAGGTTCCGTTGTGTTGCTAAGGGTCTTGTAGAGTGCTGTCGGGTCCTGGAGTATTCTGTAGGGTTCCAGAGGGGCTGGTAGGGTTCCGTCGAAATCTGAAGGGTTCCCTAGGGGCCCGTAGAGTCCCATAGATTTCTGTAGGGGCCTGTAGGGTTGTGTAAGTGCCCGCAGGGGTTGGTAGGAGCTTGTAGGGTGCCATATGTTTCCGGAGGGTTGTGTAGGGTTCCGTAGGGGCCTGTGGTGTTCCCTAGGGGCCTGTAGAGTCTCGTACAGTTTCGGTAGGGTCCTGTAGGTTTCCATAAGCGCCCGCAGAGGTCTGAAGGGGCCCGTACTGTTCCGTAAGGATCCATAGGGTTCCGTAGAGCTTCGTAGGTTCCCTAGAGGCCTGTGGAGTACCGCAGGAGCCAGTAGTGTTCCATAGGGTCCTCTAGGGTTGAGTAAGTGCCCGCAGGAGTCTGTAGGAATCCGTGGGGTTCTGGAGGGTTCTGCAGGGTTCCGTAGGTGCCCGTAGAGTTCCGTAGTGGCTGGTAAAGTTCCGTAGGGCCCTGTACCGTTCCGTAACTGCCTGCAAGGGTCTTTAGGCTTCCGTAGGGGCTGGTAGGGTTCCATAAAGTTCCGTGGGTTCCTGCAGAGTTCTGCAAGTGCCCGCAAGGGCCTGTAGGGGCACACAGTGTTTCTGCCAGGTTCCGTAGAGTTCCGTAGGGGCCATATTTTTCTGTAGTGGCTGGTAGTATTCTGTAGGGGTCTGTAGGTTTTCCGTAGGTTCTGTAGGAGCCCATAGGGTTTTAGTGAGGTTCCGTTGTGTTGCTAAGGGTCTTGTAGAGTGCTGTCGGGTCCTGGAGTATTCTGTAGGGTTCCAGAGGGGCTCGTAGGGTTCCATCGAAATCTATAGGGTTCCCTAGGGGCCCATAGAGTCCCGTAGATTTCCGTAGGGACCTGTAGGGTTGTGTAAGTGCCCGCAGAAGTCTGTAGGAGTCTGTGGGATTCTGTAAGGTTCCGGAGGGTTCTGCAGGGTTCCGTAGGGGCCCGTAGAGTTCCGTAGTGGCTGGTAAAGTTCCGTAGGGCCCTGTGGGGTTCTGTATGGACCTGTAGGGTTCCGTAGGGGCCTGCAGGGTTCCGTAAGTGCCCGCAGGTGTCTGTAGGGTTCCGTAGGGGTCTGTAGGGTTCCGTAGGCACCTGCAGTGTTCTGTAGGAGCCCATAGGGTTTTAGTGAGGTTCCGTTGTGTTGCTAAGGGTCTTGTAGAGTGCTGTCGGGTCCTGGAGTATTCTGTAGGGTTCCAGAGGGCCTCATAGTGTTCCATCGAAATCTATAGGGTTCCCTAGGGGCGCATAGAGTCCCGTAGATTGCCGTAGGGGCCTGTAGGGTTGTGTAAGTGCTCGCAGGGGTTGGTAGGAGCTTGTAGGGTTCCATAAGTTTCCAGAGGGTTGTGTAGGGTTCCGTAGGGGCCTGTGGTGTTCCCTAGGGGCCTGTAGAGTCTCATACGGTTCCGTAGGGGCCTGTGGTGTTCCCTAGGGGCCTGTAGAGTCTCGTACAGTTCCGTAGGGTCCTGTAGGTTTCCATAAGTGCCCGCAGAGGTCTGAAGGGGCCCGTACTGTTCCGTAAGGATCCATAGGGCTCCGTAGAGCTTCGTAGGTTCCCTAGAGGCCTGTGGAGTACCGCAGGAGCCAGTAGTGTTCTGTAGGGGCCCGTAGGGTTCCTTCCATAGGGGCTGGCAGTGTTCCGTAGGGTCCTCTAGGGTTGTTTAAGTGCCCGCAGAAGTCTGTAGGAGTCTGTGGGATTCTGTAAGATTCCGGAGGGTTCTGCAGGGTTCCGTAGGGGCCCGTAGAGTTCCGTAGTGGCTGGTAAAGTTCCGTAGGGCCCTGTGGGGTTCTGTATGGACCTGTAGGGTTCCGTAGGGGCCTGCAGTGTTCTGTAAGTGCCCGTAGGTGTCTGTAGGGTTCCATAGGCACCTGCAGTATTCTGTAGGAGCCCATAGGGTTTTAGTGAGGTTCCGTTGTGTTGCTAAGGGTCTTGTAGAGTGCTGTCGGGTCCTGGAGTATTCTGTAGGGTTCCAGAGGGGCTGGTAGGGTTCCGTTGAAATCTGAAGGGTTCCCTAGGGGCCCGTAGAGTCCCATAGATTTCCGTAGGGGCCTGTAGGGTTGTGTAAGTGCCCGCAGGGGTTGGTAGGAGCTTGTAGGGTGCCATATGTTTCCGGAGGGTTGTGTAGGGTTCCGTAGGGGCCTGTGGTGTTCCCTAGGGGCCTGTAGAGTCTCGTACAGTTTCGGTAGGGTCCTGTAGGTTTCCATAAGCGCCCGCAGAGGTCTGAAGGGGCCCGTACTGTTCCGTAAGGATCCATAGGGTTCCGTAGAGCTTCGTAGGTTCCCTAGAGGCCTGTGGAGTACCGCAGGAGCCAGTAGTGTTCCATAGGGTCCTCTAGGGTTGAGTAAGTGCCCGCAGGAGTCTGTAGGAATCCGTGGGGTTCTGGAGGGTTCTGCAGGGTTCCGTAGGGGCCCGTAGAGTTCCGTAGTGGCTGGTAAAGTTCCCTAGGGCCCTGTACCGTTCCGTAACTGCCTGCAAGGGTCTTTAGGCTTCCGTAGGGGCTGGTAGGGTTCCATAAAGTTCCGTGGGTTCCTGCAGAGTTCTGCAAGTGCCCGCAAGGGCCTGTAGGGGCACACAGTGTTTCTGCCAGGTTCCGTAGAGTTCCATAGGGGCCATATTTTTCTGTAGTGGCTGGTAGTATTCTGTAGGGGTCTGTAGGTTTCCGTAGGCGCCTACAGTGTTCTGTACGAGCCTATAGGGTTTTAGTGAGGTTCCGTTGTGTTGCTAAGGGTCTTGTAGAGTGCTGTCGGGTCCTGGAGTATTCTGTAGGGTTCCAGAGGGGCTCGTAGGGTTCCATCGAAATCTATAGGGTTCCCTAGGGGCCCATAGAGTCCCGTAGATTTCCGTAGGGACCTGTAGGGTTGTGTAAGTGCCCGCAGAAGTCTGTAGGAGTCTGTGGGATTCTGTAAGGTTCCGGAGGGTTCTGCAGGGTTCCGTAGGGGCCCGTAGAGTTCCGTAGTGGCTGGTAAAGTTCCATAGGGCCCTGTGGGGTTCTGTATGGACCTGTAGGGTTCCGTAGGGGCCTGCAGGGTTCCGTAAGTGCCCGCAGGTGTCTGTAGGGTTCCGTAGGGGTCTGTAGGGTTCCGTAGGCACCTGCAGTGTTCTGTAGGAGCCCATAGGGTTTTAGTGAGGTTCCGTTGTGTTGCTAAGGGTCTTGTAGAGTGCTGTCTGGTCCTGGAGTATTCTGTAGGGTTCCAGAGGGCCTCATAGTGTTCCATCGAAATCTATAGGGTTCCCTAGGGGCGCATAGAGTCCCGTAGATTGCCGTAGGGGCCTGTAGGGTTGTGTAAGTGCTCGCAGGGGTTGGTAGGAGCTTGTAGGGTTCCATAAGTTTCCAGAGGGTTGTGTAGGGTTCCGTAGGGGCCTGTGGTGTTCCCTAGGGGCCTGTAGAGTCTCATACGGTTCCGTAGGGGCCTGTGGTGTTCCCTAGGGGCCTGTAGAGTCTCGTACAGTTCCGTAGGGTCCTGTAGGTTTCCATAAGTGCCCGCAGAGGTCTGAAGGGGCCCGTACTGTTCCGTAAGGATCCATAGGGCTCCGTAGAGCTTCGTAGGTTCCCTAGAGGCCTCTGGAGTACCGCAGGAGCCAGTAGTGTTCTGTAGGGGCCCGTAGGGTTCCTTCCATAGGGGCTGGCAGTGTTCCGTAGGGTCCTCTAGGGTTGTTTAAGTGCCCGCAGAAGTCTGTAGGAGTCTGTGGGATTCTGTAAGATTCCGGAGGGTTCTGCAGGGTTCCGTAGGGGCCCGTAGAGTTCCGTAGTGGCTGGTAAAGTTCCGTAGGGCCCTGTGGGGTTCTGTATGGACCTGTAGGGTTCCGTAGGGGCCTGCAGTGTTCTGTAAGTGCCCGTAGGTGTCTGTAGGGTTCCATAGGCACCTGCAGTATTCTGTAGGAGCCCATAGGGTTTTAGTGAGGTTCCGTTGTGTTGCTAAGGGTCTTGTAGAGTGCTGTCGGGTCCTGGAGTATTCTGTAGGGTTCCAGAGGGGCTGGTAGGGATCCGTCGAAATCTGAAGGGTTCCCTAGGGGCCCGTAGAGTCCCATAGATTTCCGTAGGGGCCTGTAGGGTTGTGTAAGTGCCCGCAGGGGTTGGTAGGAGCTTGTAGGGTGCCATATGTTTCCGGAGGGTTGTGTAGGGTTCCGTAGGGGCCTGTGGTGTTCCCTAGGGGCCTGTAGAGTCTCGTACAGTTTCGGTAGGGTCCTGTAGATTTCCATAAGCGCCCGCAGAGGTCTGAAGGGGCCCGTACTGTTCCGTAAGGATCCATAGGGTTCCGTAGAGCTTCGTAGGTTCCCTAGAGGCCTGTGGAGTACCGCAGGAGCCAGTAGTGTTCCATAGGGTCCTCTAGGGTTGAGTAAGTGCCCGCAGGAGTCTGTAGGAATCCGTGGGGTTCTGGAGGGTTCTGCAGGGTTCCGTAGGGGCCCGTAGAGTTCCGTAGTGGCTGGTAAAGTTCCGTAGGGCCCTGTACCGTTCCGTAACTGCCTGCAAGGGTCTTTAGGCTTCCGTAGGGGCTGGTAGGGTTCCATAAAGTTCCGTGGGTTCCTGCAGAGTTCTGCAAGTGCCCGCAAGGGCCTGTAGGGGCGCACAGTGTTTCTGCCAGGTTCCGTAGAGTTCCGTAGGGGCCATATTTTTCTGTAGTGGCTGGTAGTATTCTGTAGGGGTCTGTAGGTTTCCGTAGGCGCCTACAGTGTTCTGTACGAGCCTATAGGGTTTTAGTGAGGTTCCGTTGTGTTGCTAAGGGTCTTGTAGAGTGCTGTCGGGTCCTGGAGTATTCTGTAGGGTTCCAGAGGGGCTCGTAGGGTTCCATCGAAATCTAAAGGGTTCCCTAGGGGCCCATAGAGTCCCGTAGATTTCCGTAGGGACCTGTAGGGTTGTGTAAGTGCCCGCAGAAGTCTGTAGGAGTCTGTGGGATTCTGTAAGGTTCCGGAGGGTTCTGCAGGGTTCCGTAGGGGCCCGTAGAGTTCCGTAGTGGCTGGTAAAGTTCCATAGGGCCCTGTGGGGTTCTGTATGGACCTGTAGGGTTCCGTAGGGGCCTGCAGGGTTCCGTAAGTGCCCGCAGGTGTCTGTAGGGTTCCGTAGGGGTCTGTAGGGTTCCGTAGGCACCTGCAGTGTTCTGTAGGAGCCCATAGGGTTTTAGTGAGGTTCCGTTGTGTTGCTAAGGGTCTTGTAGAGTGCTGTCGGGTCCTGGAGTATTCTGTAGGGTTCCAGAGGGCCTCATAGTGTTCCATCGAAATCTATAGGGTTCCCTAGGGGCGCATAGAGTCCCGTAGATTGCCGTAGGGGCCTGTAGGGTTGTGTAAGTGCTCGCAGGGGTTGGTAGGAGCTTGTAGGGTTCCATAAGTTTCCAGAGGGTTGTGTAGGGTTCCGTAGGGGCCTGTGGTGTTCCCTAGGGGCCTGTAGAGTCTCATACGGTTCCGTAGGGGCCTGTGGTGTTCCCTAGGGGCCTGTAGAGTCTCGTACAGTTCCGTAGGGTCCTGTAGGTTTCCATAAGTGCCCGCAGAGGTCTGAAGGGGCCCGTACTGTTCCGTAAGGATCCATAGGGCTCCGTAGAGCTTCGTAGGTTCCCTAGAGGCCTGTGGAGTACCGCAGGAGCCAGTAGTGTTCTGTAGGGGCCCGTAGGGTTCCTTCCATAGGGGCTGGCAGTGTTCCGTAGGGTCCTCTAGGGTTGTTTAAGTGCCCGCAGAAGTCTGTAGGAGTCTGTGGGATTCTGTAAGATTCCGGAGGGTTCTGCAGGGTTCCGTAGGGGCCCGTAGAGTTCCGTAGTGGCTGGTAAAGTTCCGTAGGGCCCTGTGGGGTTCTGTATGGACCTGTAGGGTTCCGTAGGGGCCTGCAGTGTTCTGTAAGTGCCCGTAGGTGTCTGTAGGGTTCCATAGGCACCTGCAGTATTCTGTAGGAGCCCATAGGGTTTTAGTGAGGTTCCGTTGTGTTGCTAAGGGTCTTGTAGAGTGCTGTCGGGTCCTGGAGTATTCTGTAGGGTTCCAGAGGGGCTGGTAGGGATCCGTCGAAATCTGAAGGGTTCCCTAGGGGCCCGTAGAGTCCCATAGATTTCCGTAGGGGCCTGTAGGGTTGTGTAAGTGCCCGCAGGGGTTGGTAGGAGCTTGTAGGGTGCCATATGTTTCCGGAGGGTTGTGTAGGGTTCCGTAGGGGCCTGTGGTGTTCCCTAGGGGCCTGTAGAGTCTCGTACAGTTTCGGTAGGGTCCTGTAGATTTCCATAAGCGCCCGCAGAGGTCTGAAGGGGCCCGTACTGTTCCGTAAGGATCCATAGGGTTCCGTAGAGCTTCGTAGGTTCCCTAGAGGCCTGTGGAGTACCGCAGGAGCCAGTAGTGTTCCATAGGGTCCTCTAGGGTTGAGTAAGTGCCCGCAGGAGTCTGTAGGAATCCGTGGGGTTCTGGAGAGTTCTGCAGGGTTCCGTAGGGGCCCGTAGAGTTCCGTAGTGGCTGGTAAAGTTCCGTAGGGCCCTGTACCGTTCCGTAACTGCCTGCAAGGGTCTTTAGGCTTCCGTAGGGGCTGGTAGGGTTCCATAAAGTTCCGTGGGTTCCTGCAGAGTTCTGCAAGTGCCCGCAAGGGCCTGTAGGGGCGCACAGTGTTTCTGCCAGGTTCCGTAGAGTTCCGTAGGGGCCATATTTTTCTGTAGTGGCTGGTAGTATTCTGTAGGGGTCTGTAGGTTTCCGTAGGCGCCTACAGTGTTCTGTACGAGCCTATAGGGTTTTAGTGAGGTTCCGTTGTGTTGCTAAGGGTCTTGTAGAGTGCTGTCGGGTCCTGGAGTATTCTGTAGGGTTCCAGAGGGGCTCGTAGGGTTCCATCGAAATCTAAAGGGTTCCCTAGGGGCCCATAGAGTCCCGTAGATTTCCGTAGGGACCTGTAGGGTTGTGTAAGTGCCCGCAGAAGTCTGTAGGAGTCTGTGGGATTCTGTAAGGTTCCGGAGGGTTCTGCAGGGTTCCGTAGGGGCCCGTAGAGTTCCGTAGTGGCTGGTAAAGTTCCATAGGGCCCTGTGGGGTTCTGTATGGACCTGTAGGGTTCCGTAGGGGCCTGCAGGGTTCCGTAAGTGCCCGCAGGTGTCTGTAGGGTTCCGTAGGGGTCTGTAGGGTTCCGTAGGCACCTGCAGTGTTCTGTAGGAGCCCATAGGGTTTTAGTGAGGTTCCGTTGTGTTGCTAAGGGTCTTGTAGAGTGCTGTCGGGTCCTGGAGTATTCTGTAGGGTTCCAGAGGGCCTCATAGTGTTCCATCGAAATCTATAGGGTTCCCTAGGGGCGCATAGAGTCCCGTAGATTGCCGTAGGGGCCTGTAGGGTTGTGTAAGTGCTCGCAGGGGTTGGTAGGAGCTTGTAGGGTTCCATAAGTTTCCAGAGGGTTGTGTAGGGTTCCGTAGGGGCCTGTAGAGTCTCATACGGTTCCGTAGGGGCCTGTGGTGTTCCCTAGGGGCCTGTAGAGTCTCGTACAGTTCCGTAGGGTCCTGTAGGTTTCCATAAGTGCCCGCAGAGGTCTGAAGGGGCCCGTACTGTTCCGTAAGGATCCATAGGGCTCCGTAGAGCTTCGTAGGTTCCCTAGAGGCCTGTGGAGTACCGCAGGAGCCAGTAGTGTTCTGTAGGGGCCCGTAGGGTTCCTTCCATAGGGGCTGGCAGTGTTCCGTAGGGTCCTCTAGGGTTGTTTAAGTGCCCGCAGAAGTCTGTAGGAGTCTGTGGGATTCTGTAAGATTCCGGAGGGTTCTGCAGGGTTCCGTAGGGGCCCGTAGAGTTCCGTAGTGGCTGGTAAAGTTCCGTAGGGCCCTGTGGGGTTCTGTATGGACCTGTAGGGTTCCGTAGGGGCCTGCAGTGTTCTGTAAGTGCCCGTAGGTGTCTGTAGGGTTCCATAGGCACCTGCAGTATTCTGTAGGAGCCCATAGGGTTTTAGTGAGGTTCCGTTGTGTTGCTAAGGGTCTTGTAGAGTGCTGTCGGGTCCTGGAGTATTCTGTAGGGTTCCAGAGGGGCTGGTAGGGTTCCGTCGAAATCTATAGGGTTCCCTAGGGGCCCATAGAGTCCCATAGATTTCCGTAGGGAGCTGTAGGGTTGTGTAAGTGCCCGCAGAAGTCTGTAGGAGTCTGTGGGATTCTGTAAGGTTCCGGAGGGTTCTGCAGGGTTCCGTAGGGGCCCGTAGAGTTCCGTAGTGGCTGGTAAAGTTCCGTAGGGCCCTGTGGGGTTCTGTATGGACCTGTAGGGTTCCGTAGGGGCCTGCAGGGTTCCGTAAGTGCCCGCAGGTGTCTGTAGGGTTCCGTAGGGGTCTGTAGGGTTCCGTAGGCACCTGCAGTGTTCTGTAGGAGCCCATAGGGTTTTAGTGAGGTTCCGTTGTGTTGCTAAGGGTCTTGTAGAGTGCTGTCGGGTCCTGGAGTATTCTGTAGGGTTCCAGAGGGCCTCATAGTGTTCCATCGAAATCTATAGGGTTCCCTAGGGGCGCATAGAGTCCCGTAGATTGCCGTAGGGGCCTGTAGGGTTGTGTAAGTGCTCGCAGGGGTTGGTAGGAGCTTGTAGGGTTCCATAAGTTTCCAGAGGGTTGTGTAGGGTTCCGTAGGGGCCTGTGGTGTTCCCTAGGGGCCTGTAGAGTCTCATACGGTTCCATAGGGGCCTGTGGTGTTCCCTAGGGGCCTGTAGAGTCTCGTACAGTTCCGTAGGGTCCTGTAGGTTTCCATAAGTGCCCGCAGAGGTCTGAAGGGGCCCGTACTGTTCCGTAAGGATCCATAGGGCTCCGTAGAGCTTCGTAGGTTCCCTAGAGGCCTGTGGAGTACCGCAGGAGCCAGTAGTGTTCTGTAGGGGCCCGTAGGGTTCCTTCCATAGGGGCTGGCAGTGTTCCGTAGGGTCCTCTAGGGTTGTTTAAGTGCCCGCAGAAGTCTGTAGGAGTCTGTGGGATTCTGTAAGATTCCGGAGGGTTCTGCAGGGTTCCGTAGGGGCCCGTAGAGTTCCGTAGTGGCTGGTAAAGTTCCGTAGGGCCCTGTGGGGTTCTGTATGGACCTGTAGGGTTCCGTAGGGGCCTGCAGTGTTCTGTAAGTGCCCGTAGGTGTCTGTAGGGTTCCATAGGCACCTGCAGTATTCTGTAGGAGCCCATAGGGTTTTAGTGAGGTTCCGTTGTGTTGCTAAGGGTCTTGTAGAGTGCTGTCGGGTCCTGGAGTATTCTGTAGGGTTCCAGAGGGGCTGGTAGGGTTCCGTCGAAATCTGAAGGGTTCCCTAGGGGCCCGTAGAGTCCCATAGATTTCCGTAGGGGCCTGTAGGGTTGTGTAAGTGCCCGCAGGGGTTGGTAGGAGCTTGTAGGGTGCCATATGTTTCCGGAGGGTTGTGTAGGGTTCCGTAGGGGCCTGTGGTGTTCCCTAGGGGCCTGTAGAGTCTCGTACAGTTTCGGTAGGGTCCTGTAGATTTCCATAAGCGCCCGCAGAGGTCTGAAGGGGCCCGTACTGTTCCGTAAGGATCCATAGGGTTCCGTAGAGCTTCGTAGGTTCCCTAGAGGCCTGTGGAGTACCGCAGGAGCCAGTAGTGTTCCATAGGGTCCTCTAGGGTTGAGTAAGTGCCCGCAGGAGTCTGTAGGAATCCGTGGGGTTCTGGAGGGTTCTGCAGGGTTCCGTAGGGGCCCGTAGAGTTCCGTAGTGGCTGGTAAAGTTCCCTAGGGCCCTGTACCGTTCCGTAACTGCCTGCAAGGGTCTTTAGGCTTCCGTAGGGGCTGGTAGGGTTCCATAAAGTTCCGTGGGTTCCTGCAGAGTTCTGCAAGTGCCTGCAAGGGCCTGTAGGGGCGCACAGTGTTTCTGCCAGGTTCCGTAGAGTTCCGTAGGGGCCATATTTTTCTGTAGTGGCTGGTAGTATTCTGTAGGGGTCTGTAGGTTTTCCGTAGGTTCTGTAGGAGCCCATAGGGTTTTAGTGAGGTTCCGTTGTGTTGCTAAGGGTCTTGTAGAGTGCTGTCGGGTCCTGGAGTATTCTGTAGGGTTCCAGAGGGGCTCGTAGGGTTCCGTCGAAATCTATAGGGTTCCCTAGGGGCCCATAGAGTCCCGTAGATTTCCGTAGGGAGCTGTAGGGTTGTGTAAGTGCCCGCAGAAGTCTGTAGGAGTCTGTGGGATTCTGTAAGGTTCCGGAGGGTTCTGCAGGGTTCCGTAGGGGCCCGTAGAGTTCCGTAGTGGCTGGTAAAGTTCCGTAGGGCCCTGTGGGGTTCTGTATGGACCTGTAGGGTTCCGTAGGGGCCTGCAGGGTTCCGTAAGTGCCCGCAGGTGTCTGTAGGGTTCCGTAGGGGTCTGTAGGGTTCCGTAGGCACCTGCAGTGTTCTGTAGGAGCCCATAGGGTTTTAGTGAGGTTCCGTTGTGTTGCTAAGGGTCTTGTAGAGTGCTGTCGGGTCCTGGAGTATTCTGTAGGGTTCCAGAGGGCCTCATAGTGTTCCATCGAAATCTATAGGGTTCCCTAGGGGCGCATAGAGTCCCGTAGATTGCCGTAGGGGCCTGTAGGGTTGTGTAAGTGCTCGCAGGGGTTGGTAGGAGCTTGTAGGGTTCCATAAGTTTCCAGAGGGTTGTGTAGGGTTCCGTAGGGGCCTGTGGTGTTCCCTAGGGGCCTGTAGAGTCTCATACGGTTCCGTAGGGGCCTGTGGTGTTCCCTAGGGGCCTGTAGAGTCTCGTACAGTTCCGTAGGGTCCTGTAGGTTTCCATAAGTGCCCGCAGAGGTCTGAAGGGGCCCGTACTGTTCCGTAAGGATCCATAGGGCTCCGTAGAGCTTCGTAGGTTCCCTAGAGGCCTGTGGAGTACCGCAGGAGCCAGTAGTGTTCTGTAGGGGCCCGTAGGGTTCCTTCCATAGGGGCTGGCAGTGTTCCGTAGGGTCCTCTAGGGTTGTTTAAGTGCCCGCAGAAGTCTGTAGGAGTCTGTGGGATTCTGTAAGATTCCGGAGGGTTCTGCAGGGTTCCGTAGGGGCCCGTAGAGTTCCGTAGTGGCTGGTAAAGTTCCGTAGGGCCCTGTGGGGTTCTGTATGGACCTGTAGGGTTCCGTAGGGGCCTGCAGTGTTCTGTAAGTGCCCGTAGGTGTCTGTAGGGTTCCATAGGCACCTGCAGTATTCTGTAGGAGCCCATAGGGTTTTAGTGAGGTTCCGTTGTGTTGCTAAGGGTCTTGTAGAGTGCTGTCGGGTCCTGGAGTATTCTGTAGGGTTCCAGAGGGGCTGGTAGGGTTCCGTTGAAATCTGAAGGGTTCCCTAGGGGCCCATAGAGTCCCATAGATTTCCGTAGGGGCCTGTAGGGTTGTGTAAGTGCCCGCAGGGGTTGGTAGGAGCTTGTAGGGTGCCATATGTTTCCGGAGGGTTGTGTAGGGTTCCGTAGGGGCCTGTGGTGTTCCCTAGGGGCCTGTAGAGTCTCGTACAGTTTCGGTAGGGTCCTGTAGATTTCCATAAGTACCCGCAGAGGTCTGAAGGGGCCCGTACTGTTCCGTAAGGATCCATAGGGTTCCGTAGAGCTTCGTAGGTTCCCTAGAGGCCTCTGGAGTACCGCAGGAGCCAGTAGTGTTCCATAGGGTCCTCTAGGGTTGAGTAAGTGCCCGCAGGAGTCTGTAGGAATCCGTGGGGTTCTGGAGGGTTCTGCAGGGTTCCGTAGGGGCCCGTAGAGTTCCGTAGTGGCTGGTAAAGTTCCCTAGGGCCCTGTACCGTTCCGTAACTGCCTGCAAGGGTCTTTAGGCTTCCGTAGGGGCTGGTAGGGTTCCATAAAGTTCCGTGGGTTCCTGCAGAGTTCTGCAAGTGCCCGCAAGGGCCTGTAGGGGCACACAGTGTTTCTGCCAGGTTCCGTAGAGTTCCGTAGGGGCCATATTTTTCTGTAGTGGCTGGTAGTATTCTGTAGGGGTCTGTAGGTTTCCGTAGGCGCCTACAGTGTTCTGTACGAGCCTATAGGGTTTTAGTGAGGTTCCGTTGTGTTGCTAAGGGTCTTGTAGAGTGCTGTCGGGTCCTGGAGTATTCTGTAGGGTTCCAGAGGGGCTCGTAGGGTTCCATCGAAATCTAAAGGGTTCCCTAGGGGCCCATAGAGTCCCGTAGATTTCCGTAGGGACCTGTAGGGTTGTGTAAGTGCCCGCAGAAGTCTGTAGGAGTCTGTGGGATTCTGTAAGGTTCCGGAGGGTTCTGCAGGGTTCCGTAGGGGCCCGTAGAGTTCCGTAGTGGCTGGTAAAGTTCCATAGGGCCCTGTGGGGTTCTGTATGGACCTGTAGGGTTCCGTAGGGGCCTGCAGGGTTCCGTAAGTGCCCGCAGGTGTCTGTAGGGTTCCGTAGGGGTCTGTAGGGTTCCGTAGGCACCTGCAGTGTTCTGTAGGAGCCCATAGGGTTTTAGTGAGGTTCCGTTGTGTTGCTAAGGGTCTTGTAGAGTGCTGTCGGGTCCTGGAGTATTCTGTAGGGTTCCAGAGGGCCTCATAGTGTTCCATCGAAATCTATAGGGTTCCCTAGGGGCGCATAGAGTCCCGTAGATTGCCGTAGGGGCCTGTAGGGTTGTGTAAGTGCTCGCAGGGGTTGGTAGGAGCTTGTAGGGTTCCATAAGTTTCCAGAGGGTTGTGTAGGGTTCCGTAGGGGCCTGTGGTGTTCCCTAGGGGCCTGTAGAGTCTCATACGGTTCCGTAGGGGCCTGTGGTGTTCCCTAGGGGCCTGTAGAGTCTCGTACAGTTCCGTAGGGTCCTGTAGGTTTCCATAAGTGCCCGCAGAGGTCTGAAGGGGCCCGTACTGTTCCGTAAGGATCCATAGGGCTCCGTAGAGCTTCGTAGGTTCCCTAGAGGCCTGTGGAGTACCGCAGGAGCCAGTAGTGTTCTGTAGGGGCCCGTAGGATTCCTTCCATAGGGGCTGGCAGTGTTCCGTAGGGTCCTCTAGGGTTGTTTAAGTGCCCGCAGAAGTCTGTAGGAGTCTGTGGGATTCTGTAAGGTTCCGGAGGGTTCTGCAGGGTTCCGTAGGGGCCCGTAGAGTTCCGTAGTGGCTGGTAAAGTTCCATAGGGCCCTGTGGGGTTCTGTATGGACCTGTAGGGTTCCGTAGGGGCCTGCAGGGTTCCGTAAGTGCCCGCAGGTGTCTGTAGGGTTCCGTAGGGGTCTGTAGGGTTCCGTAGGCACCTGCAGTGTTCTGTAGGAGCCCATAGGGTTTTAGTGAGGTTCCGTTGTGTTGCTAAGGGTCTTGTAGAGTGCTGTCGGGTCCTGGAGTATTCTGTAGGGTTCCAGAGGGGCTCGTAGGGTTCCATCGAAATCTATAGGGTTCCCTAGGGGCCCATAGAGTCCCGTAGATTTCCGTAGGGACCTGTAGGGTTGTGTAAGTGCCCGCAGAAGTCTGTAGGAGTCTGTGGGATTCTGTAAGGTTCCGGAGGGTTCTGCAGGGTTCCGTAGGGGCCCGTAGAGTTCCGTAGTGGCTGGTAAAGTTCCGTAGGGCCCTGTGGGGTTCTGTATGGACCTGTAGGGTTCCGTAGGGGCCTGCAGGGTTCCGTAAGTGCCCGCAGGTGTCTGTAGGGTTCCGTAGGGGTCTGTAGGGTTCCGTAGGCACCTGCAGTGTTCTGTAGGAGCCCATAGGGTTTTAGTGAGGTTCCGTTGTGTTGCTAAGGGTCTTGTAGAGTGCTGTCGGGTCCTGGAGTATTCTGTAGGGTTCCAGAGGGCCTCATAGTGTTCCATCGAAATCTATAGGGTTCCCTAGGGGCGCATAGAGTCCCGTAGATTGCCGTAGGGGCCTGTAGGGTTGTGTAAGTGCTCGCAGGGGTTGGTAGGAGCTTGTAGGGTTCCATAAGTTTCCAGAGGGTTGTGTAGGGTTCCGTAGGGGCCTGTGGTGTTCCCTAGGGGCCTGTAGAGTCTCGTACAGTTCCGTAGGGTCCTGTAGGTTTCCATAAGTGCCCGCAGAGGTCTGAAGGGGCCCGTACTGTTCCGTAAGGATCCATAGGGCTCCGTAGAGCTTCGTAGGTTCCCTAGAGGCCTGTGGAGTACCGCAGGAGCCAGTAGTGTTCTGTAGGGGCCTGTAGGGTTCCTTCCATAGGGGCTGGCAGTGTTCCGTAGGGTCCTCTAGGGTTGTTTAAGTGCCCGCAGAAGTCTGTAGGAGTCTGTGGGATTCTGTAAGATTCCGGAGGGTTCTGCAGGGTTCTGTAGGGGCCCGTAGAGTTCCGTAGTGGCTGGTAAAGTTCCGTAGGGCCCTGTGGGGTTCTGTATGGACCTGTAGGGTTCCGTAGGGGCCTGCAGGGTTCTGTAAGTGCCCGTAGGTGTCTGTAGGGTTCCATAGGCACCTGCAGTATTCTGTAGGAGCCCATAGGGTTTTAGTGAGGTTCCGTTGTGTTGCTAAGGGTCTTGTAGAGTGCTGTCGGGTCCTGGAGTATTCTGTAGGGTTCCAGAGGGGCTGGTAGGGTTCCGTCGAAATCTGAAGGGTTCCCTAGGGGCCCGTAGAGTCCCATAGATTTCTGTAGGGGCCTGTAGGGTTGTGTAAGTGCCCGCAGGGGTTGGTAGGAGCTTGTAGGGTGCCATATGTTTCCGGAGGGTTGTGTAGGGTTCCGTAGGGGCCTGTGGTGTTCCCTAGGGGCCTGTAGAGTCTCGTACAGTTTCGGTAGGGTCCTGTAGGTTTCCATAAGCGCCCGCAGAGGTCTGAAGGGGCCCGTACTGTTCCGTAAGGATCCATAGGGTTCCGTAGAGCTTCGTAGGTTCCCTAGAGGCCTGTGGAGTACCGCAGGAGCCAGTAGTGTTCCATAGGGTCCTCTAGGGTTGAGTAAGTGCCCGCAGGAGTCTGTAGGAATCCGTGGGGTTCTGGAGGGTTCTGCAGGGTTCCGTAGGTGCCCGTAGAGTTCCGTAGTGGCTGGTAAAGTTCCGTAGGGCCCTGTACCGTTCCGTAACTGCCTGCAAGGGTCTTTAGGCTTCCGTAGGGGCTGGTAGGGTTCCATAAAGTTCCGTGGGTTCCTGCAGAGTTCTGCAAGTGCCCGCAAGGGCCTGTAGGGGCACACAGTGTTTCTGCCAGGTTCCGTAGAGTTCCGTAGGGGCCATATTTTTCTGTAGTGGCTGGTAGTATTCTGTAGGGGTCTGTAGGTTTTCCGTAGGTTCTGTAGGAGCCCATAGGGTTTTAGTGAGGTTCCGTTGTGTTGCTAAGGGTCTTGTAGAGTGCTGTCGGGTCCTGGAGTATTCTGTAGGGTTCCAGAGGGGCTCGTAGGGTTCCATCGAAATCTATAGGGTTCCCTAGGGGCCCATAGAGTCCCGTAGATTTCCGTAGGGACCTGTAGGGTTGTGTAAGTGCCCGCAGAAGTCTGTAGGAGTCTGTGGGATTCTGTAAGGTTCCGGAGGGTTCTGCAGGGTTCCGTAGGGGCCCGTAGAGTTCCGTAGTGGCTGGTAAAGTTCCGTAGGGCCCTGTGGGGTTCTGTATGGACCTGTAGGGTTCCGTAGGGGCCTGCAGGGTTCCGTAAGTGCCCGCAGGTGTCTGTAGGGTTCCGTAGGGGTCTGTAGGGTTCCGTAGGCACCTGCAGTGTTCTGTAGGAGCCCATAGGGTTTTAGTGAGGTTCCGTTGTGTTGCTAAGGGTCTTGTAGAGTGCTGTCGGGTCCTGGAGTATTCTGTAGGGTTCCAGAGGGCCTCATAGTGTTCCATCGAAATCTATAGGGTTCCCTAGGGGCGCATAGAGTCCCGTAGATTGCCGTAGGGGCCTGTAGGGTTGTGTAAGTGCTCGCAGGGGTTGGTAGGAGCTTGTAGGGTTCCATAAGTTTCCAGAGGGTTGTGTAGGGTTCCGTAGGGGCCTGTGGTGTTCCCTAGGGGCCTGTAGAGTCTCATACGGTTCCGTAGGGGCCTGTGGTGTTCCCTAGGGGCCTGTAGAGTCTCGTACAGTTCCGTAGGGTCCTGTAGGTTTCCATAAGTGCCCGCAGAGGTCTGAAGGGGCCCGTACTGTTCCGTAAGGATCCATAGGGCTCCGTAGAGCTTCGTAGGTTCCCTAGAGGCCTGTGGAGTACCGCAGGAGCCAGTAGTGTTCTGTAGGGGCCCGTAGGGTTCCTTCCATAGGGGCTGGCAGTGTTCCGTAGGGTCCTCTAGGGTTGTTTAAGTGCCCGCAGAAGTCTGTAGGAGTCTGTGGGATTCTGTAAGATTCCGGAGGGTTCTGCAGGGTTCCGTAGGGGCCCGTAGAGTTCCGTAGTGGCTGGTAAAGTTCCGTAGGGCCCTGTGGGGTTCTGTATGGACCTGTAGGGTTCCGTAGGGGCCTGCAGTGTTCTGTAAGTGCCCGTAGGTGTCTGTAGGGTTCCATAGGCACCTGCAGTATTCTGTAGGAGCCCATAGGGTTTTAGTGAGGTTCCGTTGTGTTGCTAAGGGTCTTGTAGAGTGCTGTCGGGTCCTGGAGTATTCTGTAGGGTTCCAGAGGGGCTGGTAGGGTTCCGTTGAAATCTGAAGGGTTCCCTAGGGGCCCGTAGAGTCCCATAGATTTCCGTAGGGGCCTGTAGGGTTGTGTAAGTGCCCGCAGGGGTTGGTAGGAGCTTGTAGGGTGCCATATGTTTCCGGAGGGTTGTGTAGGGTTCCGTAGGGGCCTGTGGTGTTCCCTAGGGGCCTGTAGAGTCTCGTACAGTTTCGGTAGGGTCCTGTAGGTTTCCATAAGCGCCCGCAGAGGTCTGAAGGGGCCCGTACTGTTCCGTAAGGATCCATAGGGTTCCGTAGAGCTTCGTAGGTTCCCTAGAGGCCTGTGGAGTACCGCAGGAGCCAGTAGTGTTCCATAGGGTCCTCTAGGGTTGAGTAAGTGCCCGCAGGAGTCTGTAGGAATCCGTGGGGTTCTGGAGGGTTCTGCAGGGTTCCGTAGGGGCCCGTAGAGTTCCGTAGTGGCTGGTAAAGTTCCCTAGGGCCCTGTACCGTTCCGTAACTGCCTGCAAGGGTCTTTAGGCTTCCGTAGGGGCTGGTAGGGTTCCATAAAGTTCCGTGGGTTCCTGCAGAGTTCTGCAAGTGCCCGCAAGGGCCTGTAGGGGCACACAGTGTTTCTGCCAGGTTCCGTAGAGTTCCATAGGGGCCATATTTTTCTGTAGTGGCTGGTAGTATTCTGTAGGGGTCTGTAGGTTTCCGTAGGCGCCTACAGTGTTCTGTACGAGCCTATAGGGTTTTAGTGAGGTTCCGTTGTGTTGCTAAGGGTCTTGTAGAGTGCTGTCGGGTCCTGGAGTATTCTGTAGGGTTCCAGAGGGGCTCGTAGGGTTCCATCGAAATCTATAGGGTTCCCTAGGGGCCCATAGAGTCCCGTAGATTTCCGTAGGGACCTGTAGGGTTGTGTAAGTGCCCGCAGAAGTCTGTAGGAGTCTGTGGGATTCTGTAAGGTTCCGGAGGGTTCTGCAGGGTTCCGTAGGGGCCCGTAGAGTTCCGTAGTGGCTGGTAAAGTTCCATAGGGCCCTGTGGGGTTCTGTATGGACCTGTAGGGTTCCGTAGGGGCCTGCAGGGTTCCGTAAGTGCCCGCAGGTGTCTGTAGGGTTCCGTAGGGGTCTGTAGGGTTCCGTAGGCACCTGCAGTGTTCTGTAGGAGCCCATAGGGTTTTAGTGAGGTTCCGTTGTGTTGCTAAGGGTCTTGTAGAGTGCTGTCTGGTCCTGGAGTATTCTGTAGGGTTCCAGAGGGCCTCATAGTGTTCCATCGAAATCTATAGGGTTCCCTAGGGGCGCATAGAGTCCCGTAGATTGCCGTAGGGGCCTGTAGGGTTGTGTAAGTGCTCGCAGGGGTTGGTAGGAGCTTGTAGGGTTCCATAAGTTTCCAGAGGGTTGTGTAGGGTTCCGTAGGGGCCTGTGGTGTTCCCTAGGGGCCTGTAGAGTCTCATACGGTTCCGTAGGGGCCTGTGGTGTTCCCTAGGGGCCTGTAGAGTCTCGTACAGTTCCGTAGGGTCCTGTAGGTTTCCATAAGTGCCCGCAGAGGTCTGAAGGGGCCCGTACTGTTCCGTAAGGATCCATAGGGCTCCGTAGAGCTTCGTAGGTTCCCTAGAGGCCTGTGGAGTACCGCAGGAGCCAGTAGTGTTCTGTAGGGGCCCGTAGGGTTCCTTCCATAGGGGCTGGCAGTGTTCCGTAGGGTCCTCTAGGGTTGTTTAAGTGCCCGCAGAAGTCTGTAGGAGTCTGTGGGATTCTGTAAGATTCCGGAGGGTTCTGCAGGGTTCCGTAGGGGCCCGTAGAGTTCCGTAGTGGCTGGTAAAGTTCCGTAGGGCCCTGTGGGGTTCTGTATGGACCTGTAGGGTTCCGTAGGGGCCTGCAGTGTTCTGTAAGTGCCCGTAGGTGTCTGTAGGGTTCCATAGGCACCTGCAGTATTCTGTAGGAGCCCATAGGGTTTTAGTGAGGTTCCGTTGTGTTGCTAAGGGTCTTGTAGAGTGCTGTCGGGTCCTGGAGTATTCTGTAGGGTTCCAGAGGGGCTGGTAGGGATCCGTCGAAATCTGAAGGGTTCCCTAGGGGCCCGTAGAGTCCCATAGATTTCCGTAGGGGCCTGTAGGGTTGTGTAAGTGCCCGCAGGGGTTGGTAGGAGCTTGTAGGGTGCCATATGTTTCCGGAGGGTTGTGTAGGGTTCCGTAGGGGCCTGTGGTGTTCCCTAGGGGCCTGTAGAGTCTCGTACAGTTTCGGTAGGGTCCTGTAGATTTCCATAAGCGCCCGCAGAGGTCTGAAGGGGCCCGTACTGTTCCGTAAGGATCCATAGGGTTCCGTAGAGCTTCGTAGGTTCCCTAGAGGCCTGTGGAGTACCGCAGGAGCCAGTAGTGTTCCATAGGGTCCTCTAGGGTTGAGTAAGTGCCCGCAGGAGTCTGTAGGAATCCGTGGGGTTCTGGAGGGTTCTGCAGGGTTCCGTAGGGGCCCGTAGAGTTCCGTAGTGGCTGGTAAAGTTCCGTAGGGCCCTGTACCGTTCCGTAACTGCCTGCAAGGGTCTTTAGGCTTCCGTAGGGGCTGGTAGGGTTCCATAAAGTTCCGTGGGTTCCTGCAGAGTTCTGCAAGTGCCCGCAAGGGCCTGTAGGGGCGCACAGTGTTTCTGCCAGGTTCCGTAGAGTTCCGTAGGGGCCATATTTTTCTGTAGTGGCTGGTAGTATTCTGTAGGGGTCTGTAGTTTCCGTAGGCGCCTACAGTGTTCTGTACGAGCCTATAGGGTTTTAGTGAGGTTCCGTTGTGTTGCTAAGGGTCTTGTAGAGTGCTGTCGGGTCCTGGAGTATTCTGTAGGGTTCCAGAGGGGCTCGTAGGGTTCCATCGAAATCTAAAGGGTTCCCTAGGGGCCCATAGAGTCCCGTAGATTTCCGTAGGGACCTGTAGGGTTGTGTAAGTGCCCGCAGAAGTCTGTAGGAGTCTGTGGGATTCTGTAAGGTTCCGGAGGGTTCTGCAGGGTTCCGTAGGGGCCCGTAGAGTTCCGTAGTGGCTGGTAAAGTTCCATAGGGCCCTGTGGGGTTCTGTATGGACCTGTAGGGTTCCGTAGGGGCCTGACGGATCCCGTACAGAGCCCGCTACGGAACCC
>NW_027414780.1:0-1000 GCF_964106895.1 Numenius arquata
GGGGACGGACACGGACACGGGGGCTCGGGGTGCCACCACGGTGGGGGTGGCCCTGACTCCACCCCCCCCCCCCCCTCCGCGTCCCCCCGCCCCCCAGGAGACCATGGGCCGGCTCAAGCCCTTCATCATCTTCATCCTGGCCTCCACCATCATCTTCCTCTGCCCCGGCCTGAGGAAGGGACAGCTGAGACCCCCAGTGGCACCCTGACCCCCCCCGGGGCACCCTGACCCCCCCCACGAGACTCTGACACCCCCCCCCCCAGAGCATCTGGACCCCCCCTTCAGAGCACCCTGACCCCCCCCCCCAGAAGACTCTGGCCGCCCCCCCCGGAGCATCTTGACACCCCCCCCCCCCCCAGAGTACCCTGAACCCCCCCAGGAGACTGACACCCCCCCCCGGAGCACTCTTGACCCCCCCCCCTTCAGAGCACCCTGACCCCCCCCCCCGAAGACTCTGACTGCCCCCCCCGGAGCATCTTGACCCCCCCAGAAGACCCTGCCCCCCCCCAGATGACTTTGACACCCCCCCCCCCCCCCCAGCACCTTAACCCCACCTCGACCACCCTGACCCCCCCCCCAAAACACCCTGACCCCCCCCCCCGGAACATCCTGACACCCCTCGGAGCATCTTGACCCCCCCAGAAGACCCTGTGTCCCCCCCCCCAGATGACTTTGACACCCCCCCCCCCCCAGCACCTTAATCCCACCTCGAACACCCTGATCCCCCCCCCGAAACACCCTGACCCCCCCCCCCGGAACATCCTGACACCCCTCGGAGCATCTTGACCCCCCCCAGAAGACCCTGACACACCCCCCCCAAGATGACTTTGACCCCCCCCCAGCACCTTAACCCCCCCCCCAGAAGACCCTGACACCCCAAAAACACTCTGCCCCCCCCTCCCTCGAGCATCCTGCCCCCCCCCCCTCGACCACCCTCCCTCCCCCCCCCCCCCCCCCGGAGATCCGCCCCCCCCCGGGAGCAATAAACCAAATGCGCACC